>NW_024883867.1:0-43117 GCF_019059575.1 Amphibalanus amphitrite
TATTGCTTGGTATCATATTATTCCATGTAAATATGGTAGTGTAAAGTCCGACCAACATGTTACCAGATTTGAAGCTGTTACGTTACCTAAGTACCTGTTTTTTACTGGCGTGGTGAATGTCACCTGGATTTTGTTTTGAGGTGCAGACCTAGTAACTCTGACTACATGGGTTTGAAGCTATTATCTATTCTGTTTTACTGGCCTGGTGAATGGCGACTGATGTTGTCCGTGGATGGCACTGAAACAAATTTTGAGTGTTTTGTACAGTGTTTTAATACAATGCTGAGGGGTGAAAGTTGTCTTGTTTAGAGTGGTGAAAGTTCAGGATATGCCAGCCACCATGGTGGGTCAGAGTTAAATGTGTTGCAGTCAGTTCGGCTTCGGCAAGCACACGGATGGGCATACGCATCAAGACCTGCTCTGCCATACTTTCAGCCAATTTTACCTAGGTAAGTCTTTTCTTTTTTCTGCCAAAAGCTATGACATTGTGAATTTCAGCACTGTGGCCTGTGTGTAGCTTTCAGGAAAGCAATTCTAAATAAAGCTCTGATAAAGTGCAAAATCAGCAATGCAGCCCTCTATTACATTTTCTACAACATCTTACTTGTTCCTTGCATGGAGAGAAAAATGCAATGTTATGAATTCGTTTATTCACATAATTTGACAAGCATGCAGTTACCTACTACTATCACTGCACAAAACAGAGCAGAAAACATCAGTTGATCAAACACAAGACATAACAGAAGTTTACAACATAGGGCTGCCGAACCTGCTTCCCCACCACAGTTCATGCCATTTCCTAGCCTGGCTTGATGTGAGCACTGAATAGCTGCTTTGTCTAATTACAGCTCACTACCATTCAACTTAAACTACTCTCTTTAAAGTAAGAGTGAGAGCGTTCAGTGTTCATAGCAGCTCGACAGACGACAGACAACAAACATCTTGACAAACCAACCAGTATTTGATTTGACTAATGATTTATGTGCTTGTTGTATCATGGCCAAACTACTTTACAGCAATAATCCCTGTTTCATCTTGCTCTTGCTTTTATTTCCATTTGAACTCAGATATTGTAACAATCATCTGAAGTGATATCAGATACTGGCTTCTGTTTCTCTTGAAAGCAAGTTAAAACGGTTAAAACAACTAAGGCAGGAGATGTGAGTTGTGGCAGTAGATTTTTGATTCAACATATGTCAACCTTATATTGCTTGAGACCTCTGTGACAGACAAACAAATATTTATAGTTTTTTGATAGTTTGGATTCTTGGCTTGATTTAGCAGATCAGCTGTGAACCTTGACTTTGAAATCACATAAATGTCATGGTGCCCGAACGAATCCTCGCATGACATTTCTTCGTAGCACAATTTTTCGTCCGCATTTCTTCGTCTACAAATCTTCGTCGGTGCATTTTTTGTCCCTCAATGCTTACTCTTGCATATATTTGCGTTGAAGAAGAAATGCGAGCCGATTTTCATATACCCTGGTGCGAGACAAAGTAATGCGATAGGTACGAATAAATGCCCTGACGAAGATTTGCAGACGAAGAATTGCGCGATACGAAGAAATGCCATAAGAATTGTCCTGGAATCCTTTATTGGCCATCATATATTGACCTTGATTTGATAAGATAAACGCATCATTCGCGCAATATTTGTCGCACTTTGATACCAAACTATTGCTTCCAAATGCCGACGTAAAGAAAACCTTTATGTGACGTCATAAGAAACAGCGGATTTCCCAAAAAGTAAACAAAAATAAAAGTCTTATATCTCGAAAACGGGTGAATATTTTCCGGTAAAATTTGGTAGATGCTCATTTTCGCTCTTTGTGATTCACGCTACATCACTTTTATGCCAATTCATTAACTTTTTGAAGGTGGGAGGGTCCCTTTAAGCAGCAAAATCCGTGTAATTATTTAGTGGCACATTTTGGACAAATACCATTTAATTCAGCGATCTGTTCCACCTTGTTTTCGATCAATTAGCTTTTCACAATTTTTCTATGAGAGACGGTACATTTCTCTTGTCAGTAGGCGTTGTTACAACTCTCTCAGTCTGACGGTCACGTGAAAATAAAATAAAATCCAAAATCCGTTTAAAACGGCACATTTTAAAATGAAATTGCCCTCACGGTTGCACGTGGTGCGTGTCACCCCTGCACCGCACATCATTCGATTGTCCGTTCGATTCTCCACACGATGCTGTTTTCCCCGTGCCGATCGGGCGCACGGTTACCGAGATATTGCACGGGGACCGGACCCGTGTCGGGCAAATTTGCCCATTTTCTCCCGTTTTTGCAAGCCGATTTATACATGTAAAGTCTATGACGCGAATTTGCACTTTTGGGCCCGCGCCACGCGCTCGCTATCGACCCGATCGAGCTGAGACCCCCCAAAGGCACGTTGTCCATCCTTGATCTATAAGTAGCACGAATTTCAGCGCGCTGGGTGCAACGGTCTGACTTGTAACCCGCGCTACGTAGCACCATGTCGCGACCTCGGTAACAGACAGAAACTACGTCACCACAAATAGTAATATAGATCACATATCCAACATCCTTTCACGATTGCTAGCGATCGCATTCATGTACCATAGATGAATCAAATTCGCAAATCTGCACACCGCCACTTCGCATGCTGCCTTTGAAGTCGTGTTTAGCATAATCGCTTACCTAAGGAGAATTATACTCGTAGATGAAAAGAAAAACATAGCTTACCAAAGTGAATCCAACGCTGTCAAAGCCAGAAGCGTCAGCCCGCAGCTTGGGCACGTCCGATCGGAGTTCCCCGTTAGCGGAGTTAAAACTCCACTTCATCGCATCACATCCTAATGATAGACGCAGCTCTCGCTGGTGGTTCAGGCAGGCCGTCAGACGGATACAGGACCGTCGGACAGCTCCGCGCCGGATCCGCACTCTTTGTGCCACCTGATCCAGCTGGCAGACATCAGAATACTCCCGGCGGGGAGCGGCTCACTGCATAACCCCCCGAAATCCCTGCCTGTCCCAACATGGCGGACAGAGATTACTCGGTATCAACACCGGCCAGATAAATGTGAGAGGAGGGAATACAGGCACTACACTGCCCTGAATACCGGCACTACACTGCCGGCTGAATACCGGCACTACACTGCCGGCTGAATACCGGCACTACACTGCCCTGAATACCGGCACTACACTGCCTGAATACCGACACTACACTGCCCTGAATACCGGCACTACACTGCCCTGTTCTGTCCCTCTCTCCCCTCCTCTCTCTCTCTCCCTCTCTCTGTCTCTCTCTCTCTCTCTCTCTCTCTCTTCTCTCTCTCTCTCTCTCTCTCTCTCTCTCTCTCTCTCTCTCTCTCTCTCTCTCCTCTCTTCTCTCTCTCTTCTCTCTCTCTCTGTCTCTCTTCTCTCTCTCTCTCTCTCTCTCTCTCTCTCTCTCTCTCTGTCTCTCTCTCTCTCCTCTCCCTCTCTCTCCCTCTCTCTCTCTCTCTCTCTCTCTCTCTGTCCCTGTCTCTCTCTGTCTCTCTGTACCTCTCTCTGTCTCTCTCTCTCTCTCTCTCTCTCTCTCTCTCTTTGGCTCTCTCTTTCTTTTTTTTCTCTCTCTCTAATTTCCCTTACTCCATTTCTCTCCCTTTGGCTCTCTCTCATTTTTCTCTGTTCTCCTCAAGCATTCTCAAGCATTCATTTAAGCATCAAGCATTCTCGTACCGATAGTTCTTTCTGAAGTAGAGTTATTACGAAAAGGCGTGGAAAAATTCGTGAAACTTTTCATGAAAATACTATAAGATATTTGTAAGAAAGTAAGGGTTCAGGGACTGAATGCCTCGACTACCCACAGGATAAGCGCATTTTTATTTCTGGGTTGTTTACATCGGAAGCCAGTTGCCTGGCGTTTCCCTCAAGCGGCGGAACTTCCTACCGTTCACGGTAACACCGTCACCCAACTTGTGGCAAACAGTCGCGGCTGTGCCCGCGAGCGGTGCGACTCGCCCTCTGAGCCGGCGTCGACAGCTATCGATTCACACACCAGGCACCGCCGGGCGGCCCGCGATAGAGACGATCAGATATGGTCCAGGCTGGGCTCAGATGGTTATCGCTGTAGGTAAATGAACGGAAATGGCGCCCGTGGTTAATTACATACATTTTATTTCTCGAATGTGTCTCCTCATTTTGTATCTATCCGATGTTTGCTAGAACTTCCTGAACGTGCATGGCAACACATCGTGTAATGCTCATTCTCTATTATGCACCAGGAAGAGCAGATGAGTTCATGGATGGCGTCTGTTAATCCGTACTGCAGCCCTTTCCATTTCCGCCATATTCCAGTTCATGTTCTAGTCGGTTACGCCGTCTGACCATATCCCGGTGTTCTCCGATGTGTGTTCTGCATTTCCTTTCACGGGGCGCCGCGCACCAATAAATGCTCTGAGGCTTTGTTGTCCCAGACACAGGCGTTTATTGACCCTGCTCGGCCGGACTGCTGGTATGTGCCACGTCCCACCCCGACCCCCATCGTCCACCGCCCGCTACCCTCGTCCGCCCACCGCCCAGCACCGCTCACCATCGCCCACCGCTCACCATCGCCCACCGCGCCCTCAGCCGCCTGAGGCAGTCACCGCCAGCACCTCCTGTGCCTTTATTGCCGCCGATCGCGGCACGCCTCTGGTCTGTGTATTATTGTAGTGTCGATATTGGTTTCCGGACGGGGTACGCGAACTCACAGCCGGAGTCAGTTCCTGAAAACACGACTGGGAAATGGTCGGTATGCTCGCAGTGGGAGGCTAACTCGCATTTTATTACATTTGTGGGTCTCAGGATTTTCGTAAGCACAAATGTCACTGTAATTAAAAAGAAAACTATTACAGGGATTTAGGGACCCAATGTTTTAATCTCATTTTTATATTAGCTGCTTAGTGCTTACCGACATTTTCACTTGTTTTGCTACCCAATTTAATTGCATATTAAGTACTAAAAATTGCAAACTATGTTGTATATAAAGGATTAATCAATTTCAATCACTATGTAATTCTCGTCATTTTCCTTTCCATCCCACACTCAAAATGTTAACCCTAGAACGCCTAGGGGGGGGGGGTTGTATCAACCACCCCCCCTGAGGTTTTTTCGAAGTGCACGCTAAACGGCTTGTCGTAGCGAGCTGAAATTTTCAATACCCTCTGGGGCAACCTTTGCGCATCTTTTGCCGAAAAAAAATTGATCGGGTCATGTCAGGTCACGGAGTTATGACGTCATAAGAGGTACAGCCTCCGGCCGGATTTTCACAAACTGAGTGCCAACGCCCGAGGTTTCCTGCCGGTGGTACGGACATCGGTTGATGGATCGTGATGAAACTTCCCATGCATGTTGGGGCAAGTATTGGCTATCATATGGTATAAGAAATTTGACCGGGTCAGGTCAGGTCACGGAGCTATGACGTCACAAGAGGAACAGCGTCCGGTACTATTTTTGAAAAGCGCCCGAACCACTATTTTGCTAATTCTTGTCACCTCAATGGGAATATGCAGCAATATTAGCTTCTATAGGGAGCAAATGGACCTCCCAAATCCAAAAATACAATCAGATTTCAAAAATTTAAATTTTGATTTTTCGAATTTCTGCCGCCGACTGTGACCTTGCCGACTTCCGGCGCTCCCAACGCGCCACTTTTAGAGCTAGGGAAACGAAATACATACCAAACGATAGAGAATTGATCAAGGAACACGATAGTGAAGGTTTCAAGTCGATATCTCCCACCGTTTTGCCGCAATCGCCGCCGAAA
Source organism: Amphibalanus amphitrite (assembly GCF_019059575.1). Taxonomy (NCBI): domain Eukaryota; kingdom Metazoa; phylum Arthropoda; class Thecostraca; order Balanomorpha; family Balanidae; genus Amphibalanus; species Amphibalanus amphitrite. The sequence goes on from NW_024883867.1 coordinate 5,766, forward strand.
GTTGAAAAAAGTCTATTTTTCCGAAAATTTGACCTTTGACCGGTCAAAAGTAGGTCAAATGTTGACCTAGGACCAAAAAATATACCACCAATCGCGAGATCTCGTTGAGAGCAATCCGTTGGTTTTTTCCGCTAAGCTCTACGACCTTCCGTTTCGAAACGCCAGGGGGGGTCGTAACAACCCCCCCCCCCCCCCTGGTCGTTCGTGTTATGAGAAATGGCCTGGTCGTGCGAGGGTTAATAAGACTACGGACAAAGAAAATTATATCAGGGATGACTGCTCATTAATGCATTTATTCAGCTTCCTTCAACTGCTCCTTCATTTTCACCGGCCTTTACTGAAGTTTATGATATGATAGTTTATGCTCCCCTGCTGATCTAAAGCACTGAAGACCCCGCTCAAGACCAGCTGCCGCCGGAGGTCACGAGGTCGCCCGCCTGGCCGCCTGACCCCGTGACCTCTGGTCCATCTGACGGACTGCGGCGGCGGCCGGCCGGGCCATTTCAGCTGCGGGTCGGCACCGGAAGCCGGAGCCGGCCGGCTCTGTCCGCAGCGGTTTATTGTCCCCCGAGCGAGCCCGACTGCCGGACAAGGTCTGGTACTGAGCGCCTCGGGTCACGTACGAAAGTGAGAGCGGCGAGACGACACACCAGAACGAGGTTTTGTCGGGGTGGGTGTCGTTGAGTTGCGGTGGATGTCTGCCCGGCGCGGTAACCAGTTTAACGGCGACCGTCTGGATCACGAGGCATGGCCCGGGCCCTGTCAGTATGGCACTGGTCAATGGAGAGCTGCTGACTATGTCAGAAACATGTTATTTCACAGCAATTTTCAATTATGTTATCCAAATAATTTCATGGTTGTTTTAAAATTTAGAAGGCGATGATGTTTGCAGCTAAGGATTGCAATATCTAAAACGTTAATTGCGCTGGATATCCAGAATGCAAAAATACCCATATCTTTTTATCACATATAACTAGTTACATATGGTCAAATGGCATTGTGAAATGCGCCCAATTATTTTCAGGCTCCTTCTGCTCGGTGCATCGATAAGACCGTCGCCATATTTCAAGGTTGGCACGACTTGCATAACTTATGAATTATAAATATGAAAAATAGATGTTATGGTTATGCAAACGTGAACTGTCATGCAATCCATAAGCATATTGACGTGCCATCTTATCTTTCTAGAAGCAGTGAAATGCTATTTTTATGCATAAATGCTACCCAGCCAACATCATCGATGCACGAAGTTAGACCAGTTTCATTTCATAATTTCATTTAACTATGTGCGGACAGTTAAGGTCGAATCCAGTTAGTGCTGCAGCCTGTACTTCATGGCGAAATGGCATGGCAGGTCCTCGCTGTTACATGCTGTCCGTTTTAATTAAAACGTCAGTGCATGATGAACGGCGAGGACGCAAGGGAAAATGTGACGCAGAACTGTACCGTGTGTCCATCTTACATACTGGTCCAAATGGCAGTCAGTGCTCATGGGAGTAAGCATCCTCAACACGTCCGTTTTTTTCAACCCCTACGTTTGCACTATGGTTGCACAATGCGTGCTTTTATATTAACTACCGTGTGAACTACATAGGGGACGGACTTGCGCGCTCTCCTCCATTGTCTGCCTTACTATATTCATTTTGCGGATCTGGGCGTTGCATAGCAACAATCGACTTCGACCGGTCTTTGTGCGACACACGTCTAGACGAAACGAAGCCCTGCTAGCCGTTGACCATTTATTTCCATTTGACGGGCGTTAGTCGTGCCTTATTGGTAACCTCACACATGGTCTTAAATTTAAGACTGCCCATGAACACTGGACGCTATTAATCTCGGGCACCGCTTATCGTCACATTTAGTTGCCAGTGATGTATTGTTCTGATGCGTTTTCGATAGTGGCGCGGGTAATGATGCGCGCTCCCGCTGCTCCCGGGAGCCGGATTTCCCCGTGTCCGCTCCGGCGGAGCCGTGCGGGGTAATTAGGAGCCGGTCGAAGCTGCCAGCGCTCATCATGGCTCGGTCTGAGCTACTGCTGAGGCTTCTCATCGGGTCATTCCATGACGTGAGCTCTTCTGTTACTCGTTTCCTGTGAGTGCAGGTTGACCTTTGTTCTGTCCCTCATAATTAATGCTAGTGTTTACTGAATTCTCACTGAATGCTGTTTTGGGAAATGGATGTAATGCGCACAATACAGTAAGAAAATGACCGGGAAGCGTCTTGCACGTTGAGTTAGCTCAGTACTAGTTAAGCAAGTCAGGTGACTTGGTAAGTAGTCAGAAGTCGTTCCGGTTCTACTGGCTATGAACCACCTACCCCGCAGCTATACCTGCAGCACCGTCAGGATTGAACAGACTCCCTGCATTCCCCCAAGGCTTTCGGCATTTGTGCAGTTATGTAACAAACGATTCCGAGTGAGCCACAATTGAGGCTAACATGCTAACCTGTCCTAGGAAAATGAACTTGACGTCAAAGCTAATTTGTTTGACTTCATGGAACATATCTATTCCAAGCGCCCTGGTCGCAAGCGTTACTCAAATCTAATGGCAAGTGGATCATACCTCGATTATGATTTAAGTGAAACGAAAAGCTAGTTTAAAAGCATCGCTTCTAAAAATATCAAGGTTTTCAAACCGAGGACTAATTAGAATAGCCTTTTTCGCCATCTAAGCCGCCATATACAGACACACTCCCATCTCGACGGTCTAATTCAATCCAACAAATTTCCTACGCCCTTATTATATTTCTGCTCAATGCTCATTTCATTGCTCTTTGTAACGCTCTTTGTAATCTAATTCCTGATTTACTTATTACCTAGCTGACGGTTGTAATGATCACAGTGGCTGCATTTTTTGTTTACAACATCCAACATTCTGCGAATGCCCGATCTACGAAGTGGCGGGCGGGCCGCGCCCCCGAATGCTACCGCTTCCTGGCCGGCCACTGGACCGGTCCGGCGGGGCAGTGGCGTCCTCGCCCGGGGGCACAGCAGTCAGCTGACTGCGGCCGCGGCTCGGTCGGCCGTCTGGCGGAGCGCCTACCGGGCTCGGTCACAGGTGCGCGCACGGAACGGCTATCACAGGTGCCGGGGCGATCAGCAGATCGGTACATCTATCAGCTGTGGTTGGGTGGATGACTACTATGCATTTCAGACCCCATGAGACCCTGTTTTTTGGCGATAATTTATTTAATCTTTATCCAATTGGCTTGAAATTTTCGCAAAGCACATTTCAGCTCAAGCGCCAATTTTCGCTAATATGGTCTTTTAACAAAATATCAATTGTTAGGGTACTTGTCGTTGCCTCGTAATGTTAAAATCAGCTCCGTAAATCCGTCAGTGGAGTAGAGGCTATCCGTACGTAGGTGTGACGTCACAGGCACGTGACCATTAAGCTCCGCCCTCACGGCGGACGGGCGGTGACCTTGGCCGGTCAGTCGGATGCGTGGAGCCGACGGGGCAGTAGCTGCCGGACCCAACGCCGTATGCCGGACCGGGGCGGCTCGCATTGGACGTGGCTTCCTTGCGGTCGCCGTTGCAGTAATAACGATACAGCAGAAACTAACGCTCGTAATTAGCACACTAGCCTTCGTTATGGCATTTATCGCAAATTAGCCTACACCATGTCAATCAATAAAGATATGGGTATTGCGTAAGTTACAAGTTCAGTAAGTTCAGGGCTAGTGACTGCATTTTTGCTTGATTTAACGTCATTAAAAAAACGTTGATGTCAATTGACTGTGAACTGATGCAAGACGTCGGTCAGCTTACGTCAAATTTGCAAGACATGATAAACATTTACCTACACCGTAGCATTTAAGAAATGTGGTTGCAATATGAAATATATTATGCTTATGCGTATCCTTGAGATGGATTCATGCGATTGCGGTGCAACATGAACACCTTCAGAACTAACCCATTTTATAATTGGCTAGTTTGAGGTCACCGGACTGACTTGATCCCAGGATTTCGTGTTGAACTACAAATAATTAAAATACCTGTAAGTAAGTAGCCTACTGCCTCATTATTGGAGAGCTTGAAAAGTTACTTTAGTTTGACAAAAAGACGCGATTTCTTTACTATAGCCATCTATAGCCAATGCGCTTGTTTCCCTTATTCTGATGTCACATTTCTACCATGCGCAATAAATCGCACATCACATTTCTGCTCCCTTCTCAACGCTTCCCGAATTACGAACACAGCTCTTAGAGCGACGTCTTAGGCAATCGGAAGTGCTCGCAACTCATCATCCTTACTCCGTTGCTTTCTGCATAGGTATAACAGCGTCTTCAGAAACAGCGATTGACGCAACGACAACGCAACGCAGCGATTGAAGCAACAATATCGATATTTTCGAGTAGTGCAGGGGCATCGCATGCCATGGGTGACAGAACAATGGCACGACCTGACCATGAGATAAGCGCCAGAATGTGCATTCATTCAGATATTCAGATAGTGCATGACTCAGCTCTCTATTTAAGGTTGGTTCTGGGGAGGTTGATATCCTCATTATGATTATTCTTCATATTCTGAGCTGGATCGGTGTTACCTAATATACCAAAAAGAGAGAAGCGGTTACCAACTCCCACAAATGAAGAGCAAACTTTCGCTCAGGCACTTCCTGTCGATTCCATGCATGTTTCCAGCGCGCGGACCCCGTGCGACCTCCCCGCGGTGCTGCCGCCGACTGAGCCGGCATAGACCCAGCGCGGTCACGGCCAGTGGGCGGAGTTTAGTTGGGCCCGGCGCAACGTGATTGGCCAGCGCTCCCATCCAATCCGCTGCGGTAGCGAACGAGCCTCTATCCGGGTGCAAAATCTTATTAGCATTACGAGCCTATGATAAGTGCTCTAAATATTGATATTTTGTTAAGAGACCATATTGATGAAAATTGGCGCTTGAGCTGAAATATCTAATGTCAAAATTTCAAGCTAATTGGACAAAAATTGAAGAAATTTTTGCCGAAAAGCAGGGTCTCATGGGGTCTGAAATGCATAGTAGGAGAATCTGTGTGTGTTTAGTGTGAGGTGACACGTGCGACAGTGAGCCGAGGGGTGGAGAGCCGTGCGCCGTGCGGCGTGCGGTCGTGACCTGCGGGGTGGTTACTGTTACCGGGGGTTTGAGGTTTAGTGACCTGACATTTCTTGAGCTGTGTAATTTAAGTTGTGGTGAGAATTGTGGCGAGCATTGGTGACAGAGGTGATCTGCGGTTAGTGGCCTGTGATATCGTGAAGTGGCCGTTGACCTGAATTTTGAGGGAATTTGGGCGATCTGGTGATCAGTAGCAAGTGAGGGTGGTGTTTTGCGGTCCGAGCTGTGTCGTGTCGGTGTCTTTGTGGTTTCAGTAATCTGAGATGTAGTGGCATGTGGCGTGGTAGCCTGTGACTCGGTGAGCTGTGTGCTTGTGACCCGTGACCCATGACCTGTATCTGTGTCCCTTGACCTGATGACCTGTGTTTGTGACCCATGACACAATGACCTGTGTTTGTGACCCATGACCCATTAACCTGTGGAGTGTGAGCTATGACCTGTTTCTTACGATTGATTCGGCAATCTGTCAGTCGTGACCTCAAGTGAGGTCATTGTTATGTAGCAATAAGGTTGGAATTTATTCATTTGAATAATCACATGAAAAGAACCTATTATTTTATCAGGTGTTTTAAAAGTATTCGTGCATTTCCCGACCCTGTTTTGATGTCAGTCCCTTTATATATTTGAATTTCATTTTAACCGGAGTTTAACATTTCTGGCAAAAATAAATCATTTAGGCTTGGACGTGCATTGGTTACGTAGTGTGTAGATTCCACAATCCACGTGACAACAGGATACGGCCACGGACAAACTCCACATACACTACGTTTCCATGACACGTCTAAATCGATTTAGCGAAATTTCACGTGCGTTTTTCTCGGAAACTATTTACCTTATGCAAAAAATGCGCGTAGATATGGTTTTAGCTATAGTTCGTTTTTCTTAAGTTTGCCCCCTTGCCCCTCACTGTAAACGTCTTTTTGAACACAGCACGAGAATTGCTAGCTGAATTACTGAGACAACTGGCTGGCGCACATTGATTTCACTAGATTTCACAGACGATCAATTTGATCAAATTTGTTTACTATTTCACAGACTCATAGCTCGTAATTACCAATACCTACAGCTCCACAGTGATAGACGACTTCTCAGGAATTATGTCTGAACTAATTAATAAATTGCACGGCGTTTAACATTAACGTTACATCGTCGGTGTTCAAAACTTATTTTGAAAATATTATTCATATCTCCAATACAATGTGCGCCAACCAGTTTTCTCAGTAATTCAGCTAGCAATTCTCGTGCTGTGTTCAAAAAGACGTTTACAGTGAGGGGCAAACTTAAGAAAAACGAACTATAGCACCTAATCCTATATTTACATTTTCAAATTACGCCTAAATGCTATGATGGAGCAAATCCTTTTTCAAAATCGGCTTAGATTGTGTCATGGAAACGTAGCTATAGTTGCCTTTTTGACGTGTTTAATTTGTCTCCCGTAACGTTACATCTTTAGTGCCCTGGTTTCATCGATACAAAATGCAAAGCTTATGCAGCTGATGGAAATGGATTCCTCAACATTTTTTACTTACCTTCTTAGGAAAGGTGTTTTAATTGATATTCCACCAGGCAACTGAAAAGTTTATTGCCTATTTTCTTAATATTTCCTTGCATATTGCGTGAACTCTTGCAGTGCTTCGCTCACTCCGTGTGGTTTACTGTGACATGTGTCCGTGTTTGGCTGTTTCTTTAGGCGCGATAGTGAGCTTATCAGTGTTTTGTACTCTGTGTTTGCTTGTGTTCTTAGTGGAGCAACGGGAACGGGTGGGAACGAAATCGTGTTTTATTGGCTACAGAGTATAGTTGATGGAACGACAAAAAGTGCTTGAGATGTGACTTAAATTTTACACGAAAGTCTCTTTACTGAGCATCCATTTCCTTCCATATATTACATTCGGCCTCATTCCAATTATCTTCGAAAGTTATAAGGCCTCGGAAACTCCATGCCAAGCCTCCAGTGTAACCCGTTACCCATCACCCGGCTCAGGTGCAGGTCACGTGACCGGTCCGGTCCAGGCTCACGCGGAGGAAAAACGGTGTCGACGCGGCGGGACCGCACACACACACACAGCGGCACACACACAGACAGACGGACAGACGGACTGCCCGGGTCGGGTGTCGGGTGTCGAGTGTCTGTGGGCGGAGCACTGCCGGTGTCGCACGTCAGTAGCACGTGAGGGTCTTCAGCCGTAGGCACCGGCACCTCAACAGTGAAGAGCCCGAGCGCTTCTGTGAATGAAGGGCTGGAACGCCTCTACCATAGCGCTCTGAGGAAAGCGCAACTTCACTGCTGTGACGACGTGTGAAGACGGCGTTATTGGCCAGGCTTAGTGCCTGAAGCTTTGCAGTGAGCACCGAACAGTGACGTCATTCTCAGAGACCTCAGTGACGTCATCGAAAACGGCTGGTCGTTGTGTGTGTGCTCTGAGAGCCCGCTGTTATCTGCAAGTGACCACACGATAGCACCTGAGAGGCTCTAGTTGGCGGGCGGGTGAGACCCAGGCCGGCCGTGTATTGCTGCTGTGACTCCGTGCATGCACAAGAACCATTGGAGGACTGTCACACCCGAGTGCTAATCACGAGGGGCCACTCGAGTCTGATCCGATCGGCACGGCTCTGTTGGATGCCGTCTCACTCCGCCTAACCAGGTGTGGTGTCCTCAAGTTGAGCTGCTTCACTAGGAGAGGATTCAGGGCATCGGCAGTTAAAACTTCATACCTCCCAGACGGACTCTTCCCGTACCATGCACGACCAGCTCTCGATGGCGACGGGTCACTACGTGCCGCTGGACGACTCGCGTTCGGGCGCGCCACGTGCGCACGTGCGCCGCTGTTTGTGCCTGCGGCGCAGCACGTGCCTGCTGCTGTTGGGCACGTGTCTATACGTGGCGTGGCTGGCAGCCGGCGCCGCCGTGTTCTCGTTTCTGGAGCAACCCGCAGAGGACAGACTGCGGAGCCAACTGAACGAGCGCATCAGCCAGTTCCTGGAGGATAATCAGTGTGTGCCAGGTGCGTCCGACGGGGAGAGGGAAGGAGCGGCAGGGGAGAGGGAGGGAGTAGCAGGGGAGAGGGAGGAGCGGCAGGGAGAGGGAGGAGCGGCAGGGAGAGGGAGGAGCGGCAGGGAGAGGGAGGGAATGATAGGGGAGAGGGAGGAGCGACAAGGGAGAGGGAGGAGCGGCAGGGGAGAGGGAAGAGCGGCGGGGGAGAGGGAGGACCGGCAGGGAGAGGGAGGGAGTGGCAGGGAGAGAGAGAAGCGGCAGGGGAGAGGGAGGGAGTGGCAGGGAGAGAGCTGTCGGATGTAAGAAGGGAGCGCGAGGGACAATGTGGGTAATTAATTACCTGTACTTAGCTGTGGGCAAGGCCATAAATACTGCTGCGGGTCATTATGGGGAATCGTGCACAAACCATCAGCTTTCGGGTCCTATAAGTTTATTTTAAAGATGTTACATGCTGATATGAATGAGCTATGGGCTTAAGATGCAAGCAAATTTTTTTCGTTGCGATTTGATGTAAGATTGACAACGGAAAGGATATGACATTTTTCTCATTTCCGACCTATGCTATAGCACGAATTAGGTGAATTACACAAATTTCAATATTCCAGTCCAGGCACATTTGATATGCATTATGCAATACATACATAACATACCATAGCACACGACGCTGAACTTTACCATAAAACATCAACTTCTAGCCTCCCTCGACCCGTAACTTGAAGACCCTTGAAGACAAATGCTAACTCAATCACATAACGCACACTCGCCGCCCTAAATTACCCTTTACTCCTTATGCACGAGTGATACTTTGTCGTGGGGCCGTTGTCCGAAATGCTGTACGGACAGTTATCCCTTCTGTCACCCTCGTCTGGCTCTGCGGAGAGTCCGAGTTTCAGTTGAAGTTAGCGCACTGACTGCAGTCACTGGCCTTAGGACTGCAGACGTAGCCGCGCCCAACCCCGACCAACAGCTCTGAACAAATCTCGGACGGCCGATTAGGCCACGGAACTTGGCCAGGCGACCGGTTTATGCTCCTAGTTGGCTTCCTCAGTGGCGGCCTCAGAATCAGTGCTTCAATGCGTTGTTCCACTCGATTGGTGGACAAACCTACTTTCAGGTCCGAAATGTGGAAAGTTTTGACGTAACTGCAAGCAAGTACATCAAACTGATTTGGGAAATCGCTTGCCTTGCCATTAGTGGGAGCGAAAACACTCATAGAGTGGGCAATAAATCTGCAGAAATCTGCAGAAGTGGTAAGTTACCGCAATTTGTAGGGTGAAGCTCTCTACTTTCAATGTTTATTTAGACTCACTGACAGTAACGAGTCAAGCTGCAAGACAAGCGTGCAGTTTCCTGTTAAGTGTTTGTAAAAAAAGGGGAAGCTGTAAGATGTACCTGACAGGGATTTTATAAGCTAAATTTCTGCTTTCAAAGGCTTCGCGACCTATACCGATGCTTTATTACTACGTACAAAAAATGGTTAGTCATTCAAGAATACGCTTTCACATTCCTGTACGCTGTCGTTGGTCTCTTCTTTTTAACGGAGGAGAAGTGCCATTGCTTTTGTATATGAATCAAGTCAAGGTAAAGCGTCGTTTTGGATTTGAGGTCTTAGCACCTATCTCCAATGTTAGGGTCTTCTCATCAGCTATTTTCCCACAAGTCTGCTCGACTTGAGGTCGACTGGAAAAATATATAAATCGGATGATATTCCAGTTTGCTTTGGAGTGAAGGAAATAATATGACGCCTTTGAAGAATGCAAAATAATTTGTTCACCAGCAGTAGGCAGTATACAAGGTCTTCTCATAATACACTTTCATACAATTAACTGTGCTGCTCACATCCAGTATGGTCAAGCATATACATGACTTCTTGACAACTGTGCCGAGTATCCTAAGCTGCCGACGCGATATCTAAGGCCCGCTCCGTTACATATCCTCGCGCCGGCGCTGGAGTCGCCACAGATGTGATATACTGTCATCCCGCTCTGGGTCTTCACTGGAGGGCCTCCACTAGAGATGTCAATCGGATACCAACTTTTTGGTATACCGATACCAAACCGATACCAACTCGGTATTTGGTATTTCAATCCTAATGTGTTCGGTATTTTGTTGGTGTCATGAACCATCGCTAATGTTTAAGAGGCTAAGAAATATGTAAAAAATTGGTATTTTCCTCATGTTCCCAAGTTGGTTTGGTTTTTGGTATTTCTCTACGGTTTGGTTGGTATTTGGTTTGGTATCGATATTCCGATTTTCCGTAATTGACATCACTAGCCTCCACACAGTTGAGGTTCATTCACAGCCCGCTCTGACGCGTCCCTCTGCCGGCAGAGTCGGCCCTGGAGGACCTCATCACGGAGGTGGTGCTCGCCAACAACCGCGGCGTATCGGCCTCCAAGAACATCTCCACCGGCTCCAACTGGAGCTTCGGCCAGAGCTTCTTCTTCTCGGCCACCGTGGTCACCACCATCGGTGGGTCCGGGAGGAGAGGGGGTGCACTGTTGTAAATAGTAAATACCCATAAGTAGGTCCTTCGCGGAGGAGGGCAGGGGGCTGCCGGCACTGTCACCACCGGAGGTTTCTAGTTTCTTTGGTACTCAGCAGCCCAACATCCCATCCGAAGATACGTCCTTCAGCCTTCGGAGCTCCGCCACATCACTTTCGATTGGTTCTGTGGTCTTCGGCTTTGCGGCATCACTACTGATGGGTCATTCGATCCTCAGGGCACTGCAACATCGCCAACAAGGACAGTCTTGAACCATCACCCAAAGCGCTGTAGTGCCACATGCCAACATGTAGCGTAGATCCAGATGTATTTACCGGCTCATATCTTTTCTCATTAATGTCCTCTGAAGAGTGCGAGCTCAGTTATCACAGCGTATTTGTGCAGCAATCGATCATTAAATACGGACACTGGGTGCCCGTCGCACGATCGTGAGCTAAGATTGCCATACTACACGGAAGTTGTCGTAGGTAATTCTTCACTACGAGCTCACATTCCCCCGACGGCGTGACCCATGTGTGGCTGTGCAGGGTGCATGTGGAGTGTGGAGCTGCCGGCAAGCTAATTCTGTAAATCGGATTACACATGTCCACCGGGCTCAGGGTTGTCCCGGGTCAAAGGTCATAGTATGCGTGGGCGAGGCGAGTTCACTTCTGTCAAATGGGCTTCAGGTGGACCATTGTCAGCCGGAAAGTTCAGGCTCTACCGGTCAATCGGTTGTGGCTTTAATGAGAAATGAGCTAAGTCAACCAGCTGAAATTTTCAGTGAACCATTGAAGTAGGTTTATAATCGACCATTATTTTCAATACATTTTGGAAGATAGAGAAGGGAACCAAGGAAATATTTTCAGAGACATTTGTAGGTTTACTTAGATACCAAAGTGCCAATGAAAAGTGTAAAAGCTCCACTTGGCTCCGTTTGTCTTCAATTTCTCTCAAAGCACGCGTCGGAGAGTCCATTTAGGAAAGTGTCGAACGGCCGCCGCGGCCCTGACAGCTCACCGGGCCTGTGTGCTGAAACTCGAGACGCCGCTGCGGAGTGTGGACGTGTTTGGACCCGTGGCGGTCTTCGGTCGATTGTTCGAGTGTTTGAGTTGTGAACGATACAGAGGGAGCTGAAGTGTTGTCACAGGTGCTATAGAACACCTGCTCTTGCTGAATGGGATCAGGGCCACGGGACAGGTGTAACAAAAACTACAACAAAAAACCAAACAGGTGTAAATTGGGTTAGCGGTTATAGTACAATGGGTCACAGTTCCACCTTTGTTACATGCCATTCAGGCCATTCGATTTAGGTTGTTGATTAGCCTTATGTAGATTTTGAATAACGACTTATAAGATACTAAACGACTTTCATATATCAAACGATACCGCGTTTGTTTTTGAAAGTGTGCCTTTGGCCGCTAAGATTAGTTACTTCTATTTTTCGTTTTATAAAGTTGTATTTTTATTATGTTTATTGTTTAAATGAAGCAACGATTTTACATTGCTCGAGGAACATTTTCCATTATCAATGACCATTGCATACTACTGTGATCGTAATTTGCATATATAAAGTTTCAGTATTCTTTTTTTTTTTAATTGGCATTTCGTCTTAGCCGACCACGCCAACGCAGAGAGGTTCCGTTTGCATAAACGCGTAGCTCGGAGCTTTATATATGCATAGCTTCATAAAGTCGCTGCCGGTAGTCTCGCTATCTCTGGATGTACACTGCAGGTTTAGGGGGGCCTCACTGCGTCTCACAGCTAATGGGGCCGCTGTCAGTGAGTCATTCCCGGAATGTGTTTCCTTCACCGCCGAGCAGGCCGCTGTCGACCCCGCCAGACACCAGCTCCATGAACAAGAGTGGTGGGCCTCGTTGGGGCGGCGCGGCGGCTGATGGCGCCCGTCCATTAACCAGCCACCTGGCGTCGTGAAATATCGCTCATTCAAATCACCAGTGCCACGTTAGCTGAGCCCGACCCGGTCCGACGGCCCGGTCCGACGGGCCGTTCCCGGTGATCTACGTGACCCGGGTGGGCTGCCGGTCCCCAGGGGGAGCGGCGATATGACATTAGGGTCAGCCGGGTCACTGCCGCCGGCGCCGACCATCCCTCTCCCGGACTGGGGTCTCCAGGGACCGCCACTCCGCCAGTAAGTGGGCTGGGCGGAATGGGCTGTCCGCGTGGGCGGAATGGGGGCGGAATGGGCTCCCCGGTGCCGGTCGTATCACACAGGAGTGGCGGAACCTCGGAGAAGGATCCGCCCGGAGTTGGTATGTAATATCTCCCTCATACAGTCAGCACTGCGATTTGATGGTTATAGGCCTTTGTGCTACCAACTTATAATCGCTTGTTTTTGTTTTATAAGGGTCAGGTTTTTATTGAATATAACGACTCATGCAAGTTGTTGGTTATCTTCGCTTTTTATTTATTTATTTATTTCACATAATCCGGTCATTCCACAGTACAGGGCTATCAGTGGCGTATCCAGGGGGGAGGCCAAGAGGCCATGGCCTCCCCCTTTGGCATCAAACATGCAAGTGGGCCCTTTGGGTCACTTGAGTGCAATGATGTACACAAGGGGGCCATGGGGGCCCTGAGGGACGCCCTGGTTACCTGACGGTCCCCCTGGTCACCTGAGGGTCCCTGGTTATCTGAGGGGCCCTGGTTACCTGAGTGGCCCCTGGTTACCTAAGTGGCCCCTGGTTATCTGAGGGGGCCTGGTTACCTGATTGGTCCCCGGTTATCTGAAGAACTCCTGGTTACCTGAAGGGCCCTGGCTACGGGGGCCCTGGTTACCTGAGGGGCCCTGGTTATCTGAGGGGCCCCTGGTTATCTGAGGGGCCCCTGGTTTCCTGAGCGCCCCTGCTTACCTGAGGGGCCCCTGACTACCTAAGGGGCCCGTGATTGCCTGAGAGCCACTGATTATCTGAGAGGCCCCTGGTTACCAGTGGGGCCTCTTGGTATATGAGGGTCCCCTAGTTATCTATCTAATCAGGGGCCCCTAGCTACCTGAGGGGCACCTGATCCCCTGGCCAGTGATCTGAAGAAACCCTCGTCACCTGAAGAGCCCATGTTTACCCGGGGAGTACCTGGTTATATGAAGGGCCCCTGCAGTCACATAAAGGCCCTTAGTTACCCGTGGAGCCCCTGGTATAACCGTCCCCTGGTTATCAGAGGGTCCCCTGGTCACCTGGTGGGCCCCTGGTCAATTGAAAGACCCCTGGTCAATTGAAAGACCCCTTGTCAATTGAAAGTCCCTGGTCAATTGTAAGGCCCCTGGTCACGTGAGAGGCCCCTGATTACCTGAACGGCCCTTTATCACTCAGATTCAATGGTATGGCCAGGGGCGAGGGGGCACGTGTCCGTTATAGGGATTAGGGTCCCCTCGCGCCCGAGAGGCCCTGCGGTGCCAATTGGCGACAGAGGGCCCGCGCTGGCATCGCTTCAACTGAAGAGGAGACCACAGGGCTTGTGAGAACACCCCATGGGCTCTTGTGTAGCCACACTTATCTCCAGAAGGGCCTCACGCCAGGTTCTGATGGACCTTGCCGGCCCTGAGGGCTCTTGCCGTCCAATAAGGGATCAGCTGTAAAGGCCCCATACCCGTTTGCTATGGCCCCACGGCCCACACTGGTGTTTCTGAGGGCCCTTACAACGGCGCCTGCGAAGGCCCCCACTGCCACCTCTAAGGGCCCCACACCAGTGCCTCTTAAGGGCCTACATCGGCGGCTCTGAGAGCCCCCACACCGGCGCCTCCGAGGGCCCTATGCACTGCAGCGCCCTATGCATCTGACGGTCACTTACCAGCGACTCTGAGGGCCTCTTACCGACCTCTGAGGGTCCCTTGCCGGCCTATGAAGGGCCACCATTAACTTTCAGGGCCCCACACACGCCTAATTGATGGCCCCCACCAGTGCCTCTAAGCCCTAAGGCCCTCACAACGGCGCCTGTGAGGACCCCACACCAGCGCATCTGACGGCCTTTCACCGACACCTCTGAGGGACTAATGCAGGTGACTCTGAGGCGCTCGTTCGCTTCACTTCCTCATAAAATACCGTGTATTTTATGCACACTTCTCAAGCAAAAAATAATACTTTTATCTGCCAATTTTGCACATTTTCTCAGGGCTAAGACAGACAGACAGACAGGCAGACAGACAGAGGTACCCGTCTGCAAGGGGGACCGGACCCATTGTGCCCAATCCCCTCATCGAAAGGTTTTGGATACGCCCCTGTCTGGGTTGACGGCGGCATCCGGGTGACCAGTGGGCCCCTTTGAGAGCAGGCGGCCCCCTCCTGGGCGAAATCCTGGCTACGTGCCTGCTTGAGTGTCCCAAGAGAAACAACCTTCAGGGCCTCATCCAAAGTACTGGCCCAAGCAGCAAGTCAAACTGCGTCAAACTATCTTAAAACGCCATTTGATGGCCCTCATAGGCCCTCAGAGGCCAAGGCCGAGCCCCCAGAGGCTAGCGTGGGCCCTCAGAGGTCGCTTTGGCGGCCATAAATAAGCTTAGACTCGAGCGTGGGATCCTTTGACGCTGGTGTAGAGCCCCAAGGAGTCAGCGCTTAGCCCTCTAAGACCAGCGTGGGGCCTTCTAAGGCCATTGTGGGATCTTCTAAGGCCAGTGTGGGGCCTTCTAAGGCCAGCGTGGGGCCTTGTAAGGCCAGTGTGGGACCCTATATGTCCAGCATGGGGCCGTCTATGTCCAGCGTGGGGTCTTTTAAGCCCAGCGTCATGGGACCTTCTTAGGTCAGATTGAGGCCCATTGGCCACCGAGACTAGCTTGGGGCCCTCTGAAGACAATGTGGAGCCCTTTTAGGCCAGTGTGGAGCACTCTGTGACCAGCGTGGGGTCATCTGTCATCTGACTTTAGACTTTAGAGGCTGGTGCTGGACCCTCAGAAGAAGCCAGCATGGGCCTTCATAGGCTGACTTCGGGCCATTAGTGGCCACCTCGTGGGCCTCGGCAGCCACTTTTCAGATCTTATGCATGTTTGAGCCTCCTGAGGTAGGAGTGGCCCTTAAAGGCCGGCGTGGGACCCTCAGGGGGCATCATGGGCTTCTAGAGACCGGCGTGGGTTCGAGAGCGACGTAGGGTCGTCAGACTGACTCAAAGACTCCCAAGAGCCAGCGGAAGGGGGGAGCCTGAGGTCAGCCATAGCATGGGTCTCCTCCTGAGGTCATTATGGGGCCCGGAGGCCAGCGTGGTTCACTCTGTTGCCGGTGTGGGGCTTTCAGAGGCCAGAATGAGCCTTCAGAGGTCGGAGTGAGGCCAATGTGGGCGACATAAAGCCATCAGAGTCTAGATCAGAGTTCAACCCGAGTCGGGTCCTTCTAAAGTTAAGAGTGCCCTCAACCAGCGCAAGATACTAATGCCTGAAACAGACTCTTTCCGCAGTCAGGAAATCGCATGCGAGAGCCTATTCCAATACATGGAAGCACGCTCGCATCAATCGCACGCACCTCCCGGATGCGATTGATGCGGGAAGAATTATAATGTACTAGAGGTACAGGTTTACGCGATAACTGTATGTTTTGATTTATGTTATGTTACGGGTGCATTAGTTTGGGTGATTGACTTGTATTTTTAGATGTATTATTTGGATAGATTTGGGTAGCTGTTTTTAATTAAACTGTAAGGGTTGGTGATATGTGCGGGGTGTTCAAGTGTTTTGTATGTTAGGCCCTTTTTGAACTTAACCCTACCCCTACCCTACCCTACCCTACCCTACCCTACCTTACACTAACCTACCCTACACTACCCTACCCTACCCTACCCTACCCCTACCCTACCCTACCCTACCCTACCCTACCCTACCCTACCCTACCCTACCCCTACCCTACCCTACCCTACCCTACCCTTACACTACCCTACCCTACCCTACCCTACCCTACCCTACCCTACACTACCCTACCCTAACCCTACACTACCCTACCCTACCCTACCCTACCCTTCCCTACCCTACCCTACCCTACCCTACCCTACCCTACCCTACCCTACCCTACCCTACCCTACCCTACTACCCTACCCTGCCCTACCCTACTACCCTACCCTACTACCCTACCCTACCCTACCCTACTACCCTAACCTACCATACTATACCCTACCCTACCCTACCCTACCCTACCTAATTCTACCCTACTTAACTCTACCCTACCCTACGCTACCCTACCCCACCATACCCTACCCTACCCTACCCTTCCCACCCTACCCTACCCTACCTTACCCTACCCTACTACCCTACCCTACCCTACCTTACCCTACCCTACCCTATCCTACCCTACCCTACCCTTACCCTATCCTACCCTACCCTACACTACCCTAACCTACCATACCCTACCCTACCCTACCCCTACCCTACCCTACCCTACCCTAACCTACCCTACCCTACTCCTACCCTACCCCTACTCCTACCCTACACTACCCTACCCTACCGTATACCCTACCCTACCCTACACTGCCACCGACAGTCCAAGTTTCAGCTAAATCGGCCCAGAAACGGCTGAGATATTACAGAAACAAATTAATTGTATTTACTGGCGAATCCCCTTGGCGAGCGGTGCCTTGTGTCGGCCTTCGTTGTCAAAGGTCAACGACCTCCCAGCTCTGATGCTTTTGACTCAGTTTTTAAGCGAACAACTGAGCCTAAAGCACGTGCCCTCTGCTCGGCGCCGGTCGCGGCCCCACCACGTGCACACCGCTGAACCCACACCCTCGAAAATTTAATACGACAAATGAATGCACGCGCTCGACTTGGCATGAAAATTTCACCCCCGTAGCCCTTACCGTTTCCGAGCAATAGCCTGTTTTTGCCGATTCTAATGCTAACCCTATGGCGCACATGAGCACGCGCCACGGGCGCACCCCCGGCCGCATCGTGCCCAAAATTTAATACGACCTGTTCATTTACGTGACCCACGACTGGTAAAAATTTCACCATCCTGCGTCAATCGACGGCTTTGCAATAAGCCTTTTAGGGAGTAACCCCGACGGCGGCGTGGGCGGCGGACTTTTTAGGATTTATAATATAGACTAGAGGTACAGGTTTACGCGATAACTGCATGTTTTGATATGTATGATTAACGGATGCATTAGTTTGGGTGTAGAAACTTGCATTTTTATTGGTATGATTTTTGTAGAAGTGGGTAACTGCTTTTAATTGAACTGTAAAGTATGAACTATGATGGTGATGCATGCGAGTTCTTCGAGCCCTTTGTAAGTTAAGATGTTACTGAACGCAATCCTACCCTACCCTACCCTACCCTACCCTACCCTACCCTACCCTACCCTACCCTACCCTACCCCTACACTACACTGCCCTACCATACCCTACCCTACCCTACCCTACCCTACCCCTACACTACACTACCCTACCCTACCTTACCACTACCCTACCCTACCCTACCTACCCTACCCTACCCTACCCTACCCTACTCCTACCCTACTCCTACCCTACCCTACTCCTACCCTACCCTACCCTACCCTACCCTACCCTACCTTTCCACTACCCTACCCTACCCTACCCTACCCTACCCTACCCTACCCTTACACTACCCTACCCTACCCTACCATACCCTAGCCTTACACTACCCTTCCCTACCCTACCCCTACCCTACTCCTACCCTACCCTACCCTACTCGTACACTAACCTACCCTACCCTACCCTACCCTACCATACCCTAGCCTTACACTACCCTTCCCTACCCTACCCCTACCCTACTCCTACCCTACCCTACCCTACTCGTACACTAACCTACCCTACCCTACCATACCCTACCCTTACACTACCCTACCCTACCCTACCTTACCCTACCCTACCCTACCCTACCCTACCCTACCTAACTCTACCCTACCTAACTCTACCCTACCCTACCCTACCCTACCCTACCCTACCCTACCCTACCCTACCCTACAATCCCCTACAATCCCCTACCCTACCCTACAATCCCCTACCCAACCCTACCCTACAATCCCCTACCCTATCCTACCCTACCCTACCCTACACTACCCTACCCTACACTACCACCGACAGTCCAAGTTTCAGCTAAATCGGCCCAGAAACGGCTGAGATATTGCAAAAACAAATTAATTGTATTTACTGGCGAATCCCCTTGGCGAGCGGTGCCTTGTGTCGGCCTTCGTTGGCTCTGATGCTTTTCACTCAGTTTTCTAAGCGAACAACTGAGCCTAAAGCACGTGCCCTCTGATCGGCGCCGGTCGCGGCCCCACCACGTGCACACCGCTGAACCCACACCCTCGAAAATTTAATACGACAAATGAGTGCACGCGCTCGACTTGGTATGAAAATTTCACCCCTGTAGCCCTTACCGTTCCCGAGCAATGGCCTGTTTTTGTCGATTCTAATGCTAACCCTATGGCGCACATGAGCACGCGCCACGGGCGCACCCCCGGCCGCATCGTGCCCAAAATTTAATACGACCTGTTCAATTACGTGACCCACAAGTCGTCAAAATTTCACCCCCCTGCGTCAATCGACGGCGCCGCAATAAGCCTTTTAGGGAGTAACCCCGACGGCGGCGGCGAACTTTTTAAGATTTATAATAGTAGACTAGAGGTACAGGTTTACGCGATAGCTGTATGTTTTGATATGTATGATTAACGGGTGCATTAGTTTGGGTGTAGAAGCTTGCATTTTTATTGGTATTATTTGTGAAGAACTGGGAAACTGCTTTTAATTGAACTGTAAAGTATGATAGTGATGCATGCGAGTTGTTCGAGTCCTTTGTAAGTTAGGATTTTACTCAATTCAACCCTACCCTACCCTACCCTACCCTACCCTACCCTACCCTACCCCTACCCTACCCTACCCCTACACTACCCTACCCTACCCTACCATACCCTACCATACCCTACCCTACCCTACCCTACCCTACCCTTACACTACCCTACCCTACCCTACCCTTACCCTACCCTACCCTACCCTACCCTAATCCTACCCCTAAATTACCCTTACCTACCCTACCCTACCCTACCCTACCCCTACACTGCCCTACCCTACCCTACCCTACCCTACCCTTACACTACCCTACCCTACCCTTACACTACCCTACCATACCCTACCCTACCCTACCCTACCCTACCCCTGCCCTACCCTACCCTACCCCTACCCTACCCCTACACTACCCTACCCTACCCTACCCTACCCTACCATACCATACCATACCCTACCCTACCCTTACCCTACCCTACCCTACCCTACCCTACCCTACCCTCCTACCCTACCCTACCCTACCCCTACACTACCCTACCCTACCCGTCCCTACCCTACCCTAACCTACCCTGCCCTACCCTAAACTACACTACCACCAACAGTCCAAGTTTCAGCTAAATCGGCCCAGAAACGGCTGAGATATTGCAAAAACAAATTTATTGTATTTACTGGTGATCCCCTTGGCGAGCGGTGCCCGGCGCCGGTATTCATTGTCAAAGTTCAACGACCTCCCGGCTCTGATGCTTTTCACTCAGTTTTAAGCGAACAACTGAACCTAAAGCACGTGCCTTCTGCTCGGCACCGGTCGCGGCCCCACCACGTGCACACCGCTGAACCCACACCGTCGAAAATTTAATACGACAAATGAGTGCACGCGCTCGACTTTGCGTGAAAATTTCAGCCCCGTAGCCCTTACCGTTCCCGAGCAATAGCCTGTTTTTGCCGTTTTTAATGTTAACCCTATGGCGCACATGAGCACGCGCCACGGGCGCACCCCCGGCCGAATCGTGCCCAAAATCTAATACGACCTGTTTATTTACGTGACCCACGAGTGGTAAAAATTTCACCATCCTGCGTCAATCGACGGCGCCGCAATAAGCCTTTTAGGGAGTAACCCCGACGGCGGCGGCGTGGGCGGCGGACTTTTTAAGATTTATAATAGTAGATTTGAATAGGCTCTCGCAATCTCGCATGCGAGTTCCTGAACGCGGAAAGAGTCTGTTTCAGCCTTAAGAGATTGACATCTGCCCCTTGAAAAATGTTACAATCCTAAAGAAGTTGACAAAACATTTTGCTTTTGATAATCTTTAGTGGCCCCGGCGACGACCAAAGCAAAAAAAAAAAACTGTATGCCTACTGCTGAAATAAATTGTACACTACATACGGTACAGAGCTATTGATATCCATGGCCTTTTCACGTTTTTCTTTTTTAGATTGCCGAGTGTGCTTAAAAAGGCTCCCTCACATGGTGAAAGTGGCAAAGAACCGCACCTGGGCGTGGGATAAGTACGCCACTACTGGGGCCCCTAAGGTAAGGGTGGGGCCCCTTGAGCAGGTTTGGCCTCCCCCTTTTCAAGATCCTGAATACGCCACTGACTGGGCTATTCATAGACCGTCGTCATACAGGATAATCACACACGGTAAATCGCGGCACGAACCTGGCGTTTAAGCATGCGTATTGAAGTGACATCGATGTTTTCACTGATAACGAATTGGTTGTATAGGCTAGCGGCACGATATGTAAAAAGTCTCTTTCCATGGTTGTTATGAGCACGTCCTGGGTTCAAGTGATCTGACTGTCGAGTTGTACGATGGATGGTCTCATGATTGTATGAAAGACTAGATCGAATTGCACATGGTTCACCGCTCGTCAAAATCTTATGAAGCAAACATATGTCAGAGAATTTCACAAACTGTTGAGCATCTAGCCATTCCAAATCGCGAAGTACATCTGATATGTGATCGTATTTGCGGCGGCCTGACAGCACTCTAGCGGCGAGATTAAACACTTTTTGTACTTTCGCAATCACAGTCAGGTTAGCACTGCCATAAACTTGTACACAATAGCGGATATGTGAAAACACGAGCGCGTCGATCAGGCGAGGTAAGACATCAGGCGGTAAGATATGTTTAACATGTGAAAGAGCAATGAGTATACCTATACATCGGCTCAGGGGCGCGGGAACTACTTTCCGACTGGGGGGGCACACCATAATAGAGGTCAACCTAGGGTACCCCCAAATCTAGTTTTCTCACCGGTTTTAGGCCACTTATTTTTCACCCCTCGGCTTTTTCAACAAAAAAAGAAAACATTTGCAAAAAAAAGTGTGGTATTCCGTCTCAAAGCTGTGGGGGCACCGCCCCCACGGCCCCAGAGTTGGGGGGGCAAGCTGCCCCCACTGCCCCCCCGGCTCCCGCGCCTATGCATCGGCTGGTAACACGAGTCACATGCAGCTCCCAGGACAGAGTTTGATCCATGATTACGCCGAGGTTCTTAACGCTGGATGAACATTGAAGCTCCTGGTTCATGAAACGAATTGTGGGAATCACGCTAATTGCTCTGAGCTGGCGCCTATCCCCGCATAAAAGAATCTCAGTTTTGCTCGCGTTTACAAGCATTCCATTTTGCATAAACCATGTTTGTAAAACATTTAAAACACTTTCTAGAGAGGTTTTCATATCTAAAATCCTAGCACGGGGTCCTGTGATTGCGATCTGAGTGTCGTCAGCATATCTAACAAATGTTATACGGAAACCATTGAGCTCGGTTGGGACATGACATGCAATGTCGTTGGACGCGATGTTGAACAGTAGCGCTCCAAGGCACGTCCCCTGGAAAGTGCCGATGGTAATGTTCAGAGGCGCCGACAGTGTATCACCAACCCTTACGCGCTGCGTGTGACCTCCCAGGTAGCTTTTGAACCAGCCGGGTGATACCTGATGTTGCTGTAGCTTTGTCAAAAGGTTGGCATGGTCAATCACATCGAAACAGCGGCTCAGGTCTAGCAATGTTAAAATCGTCACCTCTGATTGATCCATGCCTCGTAAAATCGCATCTGTTACTGTTAAAAGCGCCGTACAGGTTGAGTGTTTAGCTAAAAATCCGTGCTGGTCAGAGTTTATGAGGCCTTCAGCGTTTAAGTATGAGACAAGTTGCTCGTGAACAAGCTTCTCGACAAGCTTACATATGGTCGGCGTGAGTGTGATGGGTCTGAAGTTCGAAACGACAGCGGGATCGTCTCGTTTATGGAGGGATAATACTACTGCCCTTTTCCAGGAATCGGGCACGGTTTCTGAGACTATGCTTTTATTTATAATTCTGAGAAGTGTTCTACCTATAGTACTAAATGTTTGCTTCAATATAGCTATCGGTATGTCATCGTCAGTGGCTGCTGATTTGTTTGGAAGAGAGAAAAGCACTCGTCGCAGCTGGTCGAGTGTCACAGGCATAAGGTTTAATTTGCCGGTGTTGACTCGAGGGAGACGTGTGCATTTAAAACATTGTTTAGTTAAGTATTGCAAGATATGTTATGCTATCTTTAAAATTTGGCAATGAGTGTGACAAGTTTTGAACAGCAGTTCTGACAACATTTTTATTACGCGTGAGTGGTCGGTTGAAACTAGTTTCCCAACTTATGCTGCTCTGGCGACAACACTCAAGTTTAGTTTTCACTTCAGCTTTTCTTTCCAGGAGCTGGGAGTCAGAACGAAAAGTGGTTCCACGGTCGCATCGATTTATGTGAGATTGAAGGTAGCATGTGTCATTTCCTTTGGGAACTTTTCTTATCGTCTTTTGTGTATTTCCTTGTAGTGAGTTGCCAGTCGGTGCCCAATACTGCCCTGTTAGCTTTGACCGGGGTGTTGTCCGGTTTCCTGGTGCCTGTGACAGGCCATCGCTGGACCACTGCAGGTGTACGAGGAACCGGTCGTCGCGGCGGGCTGTGGCACTGCTGCCGACTGGTAACGAAGACCAGGTTTCCAAGTCAATCAACTTTTTCCTGGTGTTTAACAACGGTATTTGACATTTTCACTGGCCCTCCCGGATGTGCACAAGTGCTAAACACACGGGATGACTCATAGTTTTCCTTGCATCTTCCGGAAGGCGTATGGGAAAATGTGAGGACATCATGCATTCGTTTTAGGGAAATCAGCTGTCCCATTGTTACTTTTTTGCAGACGTTGTTTTTACAGTCTATTCCTCGAAGTATTTTTGTCCACTACACGTATAACCCACATTCGAGCCATTATTAGCTTAGCACAGCTGGGAAGCAAGCCCCAAAACATTCCGTTCATCGTTTCTAATCTTTTGCTCCCAATTCTCAGCTCTCCATTGCCGCAGGCCCACCCCTCGCGGGGGTGGGGCTGTATGCGGCGGCGCCGGGTGTGGCTGCCCCGACCTTCTCGCCTGTTGAGTCCTTTGTGGTCTCTTGTAACACAGCACCCGTCGTCGGCCGGATCGATGTCGAGCCAGCTGCTAAAGAGCTGCAGCTGACAGCCCGCAGAAGCCGCCGCCCACTGCCACGTCCCGCGGCGATGGATCGGGCTTCATTTCGATGGAATTTGATCTTTTTTAGGCTCCTTTGTTTGCGTGGTGTGAGAAAGATGATCAGAGTGACATATAGTGTGAGGCCGTTCAGTAATGACGCTGAAACGATCTTTGATTGTTATCTCTGATGTTTGCTTTTGCTAAATAGTAACAACATCGTGACTTTTTTCTCTACTCTGTTGAAGTTTCTTGGAAATTTCGACTGCCAGCCCTGTCAAAAGTGGTGACATTTTATCTGTTCGAAAGTTTCCACTGCCCTGACTCGAGCTGCTGCATCCATTCAGTGTCGACGATCCCGCACTGTCGCCTTGGCCGCTATGGCGAGACCCTCTGACGAGAGACGCCCAGTTCTCAGCGGCTGGAAGTTGACAGAATCCTCCGGTCAGTGATGTGGTCGGCGACACATTTCGAGAGAAACACTTGCTTGGAATAGTCTGCTTCCAAGTCTTGTAGGGATGGAAAATAGTCGCGCATCAGTTCAATCAACGACTCGCATACAGTTTGCCAGAGCTGTTAAATTGCAATTAGCATACGTTTTAGAAAACAATGCATCAGAGAGAGCCGCCGCGCTGTGGAGCTGCTGAAGTCCAGGAACGTGTGAAAAATGCAGGAAGGGACGACCGCATGGAAGCGGGAACCCATAAACGTTCCGTGTGGTGACGACCTACTCACCAGCACAACTTCAGCGTGCCGTGCAGCTCAGAGCTCGGCTCATCTTTCCGCTGTAACATATCGAAATTGACAGCCGAGGCGAGAATCTGACCAGAGTGGTCTCGCTCGTTTCTGCAGTTCCTGGTTCAGGGTGGCCCTTGGTCACTGGTCAGTGGCGGTGTTTGACGTCAAACTGGAATGAAATGCAGGCTATGGTAGTGACGAAAAGTTAGACTTGACCGCGCTTGAACCATTATAAACTCTTTTCACATTTGTTTTTCAAAAATGAATGTGTTTTTGAATTTTTACGCTTATGAAGGTTCAAAGTTCACACTTCACAGTGCCTTACCTTTACTATATACGAATTGGGGGCTCAGTTTACCCGCAGGCGAAAAGTATACCTAACCTGCCTCTACAGCTGAAAGGATGTCTACCATCGGGATACGGCTCAGTCAGAAATTCAACAGAGACCACAGACCGTTACCGGTTATTGCTCACCTCACGAGCTGCAATCTGCCGTGGAGCGGACCTGCTCCGCTGTCTGGTGTGTTTATTGGCGTTAATAACGTGACGTTTACCGCCGGATATTGTGGACGATGGCGGCCGAGACTGGGCCTGGGTGCCGACCTGAATAATTTAGCGGCGGCTTCCGCCGCGGTCGGCGCCGCCTGTCGCCGGGCTCGCATCAACCCAGATCAATAGGGCGGCCACCGATGGCGATAAACATACCACCGCCGGTATCGCTGCCATTGAAAAACGGAAACGCTCGCCTTTCATCCAGTTCTGCCTCCGGCGTTCGGTCTTTAGAACGTTTCTGCTCACGATCGGCTGTTTTTGCTCGAGACCCGCTTTGGAAGAGAAATGCTGCTCGGGACGGCTGCGATTGCTCCTCGTTGGATGACTCAGTGGCGGCGGAAGCAGGGGGGCAAGGGGGGCAGCTGCACCCTAAAGCTATGGAAAGGGGCGCCTCGAAAATCTGTAGAGGAGGCAGGAAGTTATAAGAGGTGCGGCGGCCATAAAGCTGAGCAGTGCGACACCGCAACTGATAAAGGCACTTGTGACACGAAGAGGGTGGCAATGACTTGGGAAAAGTATCTTTTGATATGCTGAAGAGTGGAGGGCATCCTTATCTGAAACAAAGGCAGATGCTGCCGACCCTGTCGAATATAATCTTGCCAGGCGATAAAGGCTAGGAGGGCGCAGCCACTCGAGAAGCGCGCCATGCGGAAGAGGGGCGCCTGCATGCGAAAGAGGGGCGCCTGTGTGTGGGACGAAAAAGAAACATGTATGGAGACGTCTTTGAAGGCGATAGCCTCCGAACGCCAACACGAACATATGAGGGCTTATAGCGTTGCAGGCTCCATGCGACAAAAAGGGGCGCCTGATGGCCGATATGCGAGAGGAAATTAGTTTGTGTAACATTTATCGGGGGCGGTTTGCCGTTTACAAAATATGAATGTTAAGGGAGGTCCGAGATTGGGACCTGTAAAATTGCACTGTCCGTATGGGCGGTTACACCCCTAGTGCTAGGGCGTATTTTGCGTTTTTTACTGGGGAGATGATTATGACCAGGAATAGCATTCTGCAAACTTCTATGGGCGCCTGTATAGGGGCGAAACTGATTTTCCAGTGCAGAGACGGCCATCGGCATTGTGGGGCGGCATTCATTCCACTGGGGCGTCTGCCAGTGTTGAAGGGCGGTATTCATTTCAATGGGGCGCCCGTTGGTGTTGATTGGCGACATGTATCACCTGGGGCGCCTATCGGAGATTGGGGCGGCATTAATTTCACTGAACCGTGGAACTCTTTTCGATATGCCTTATTCGGAGAATCTTATGATATGGTGATGAGGTTGTTTCTAAACGAACATTATGAAGGTTACATTTACGCTATGGAATGTACCTAACTATTTCTCGTTACATAAAAACTGTAATTCTGAACGTATTAACAGGTACAACACATTGTCAAACGTCTCTCCACTGTTTGTGTTACTACAACCGTGTATATGGTAAGGGGCGCCCAGCGGGAAGGGGCGCTTCAATATCGTTTGCACCCCTATCCTAGAATACCTTCCGCCGCCACTGTTGGATGTTGATTGAAAATTAGCGTGGTGGATTGCAGTTTTTGCATCGTTAAACACAGCAAGAAGTGCACAGTTCGGAAACATCATTGAGCTATGTGTGCCGACTCAGAACTCAGAGTAAAAAAAGAAAAATGTTTTCTGGGTTTGCCTGATAAATAAATTAACCCTAGAACGCCTAGGGGGGGGGGGTTGTATCAACCCCCCCCCCCTGAGGTTTTTTTTCAAAGTGCACGCTAAACGGCTTGTCGTAGCGGGCTGAAATTTTCAATACCCTCTGGGGCAACCTTTGCGCATCTTTTGCCGAAAAAAAATTGATCGGGTCATGTCAGGTCACGGAGTTATGACGTCATAAGAGGTACAGCCTCCGGCCGGATTTTCACAAACTGAGTGCCAACGCCCGAGGTTTCCTGCCGGTGGTACGGACATCGGTTGATGGATCATGATGAAACTTCCCATGCATGTTGGGGCAAGTATTGGCTATCATATGGTATAAGAAATTTGACCGGGTCAGGTCAGGTCACGGAGCTATGACGTCACAAGTGGAACAGCGTCCGGTACTATTTTTGAAAAGCGCCCGAACCACTATTTTGCTAATTCTTGTCACCTCAATGGGAATATGCAGCAATATTAGCTTCTATAGGGAGCAAATGGACCTCCCAAATCCAAAATACAATCAGATTTCAAAAATTTAAATTTTGATTTTTCGAATTTCTGCCGCCGACTGTGACCTTGCCGACTTCCGGCGCTCCCAACGCGCCATTTTTAGAGCTAGGGAAACGAAATACATACCAAACGATAGAGAATTGATCAAGGAACACGATAGTGAAGGTTTCAAGTCGATATCTCCCACCGTTTTGCCGCAATCGCCGGCAAAAGTTGAAAAAAGTCTATTTTTCCGAAAATTTGACCTTTGACCGGTCAAAAGTAGGTCAAATGTTGACCTAGGACCAAAAAATATACCACCAATCGCGAGATCTCGTTGAGAGCAATCCGTTGGTTTTTTTCCGCTAAGCTCTACGACCTTCCGTTTCGAAACGCCAGGGGGGGGTCGTAACAACCCCCCCCCCCCTGGTCGTTCGTGTTATGAGAAATGGCCTGGTCGTGCGAGGGTTAATTGCAGTGGAATTCTTAGATATTCCACTAGATATTTAGACATTCCACTTTTAGATATTCTACTCCGTGTAGGCATGCCATTTCAACTTTGGCATTGATTTCCATTCCGAAACTAAGTAGTTCAACGTTTATTGTGTTGGTAGCTGCTGGCTTGCAATCGATCAATGACAGTGTTACCCTAGTTGATAGGCGCTTGCATTTATTCGGCAACCATGGAGATAATCCTGCTGCTTTTTTTCAACACTCTCCAGTAATCGCTAAAAGCTAACGCTTTCTATGCGGCGGTGTTCTGCGGTACAGTCTACCTTCAGGCGCCGACTACTACTGCCATCTAGGAGCAGATGTAGGAAGCTGGATTCACTCGACTCGGCGCCGTGCGCTCCAGCTCTGCGCGGCGGGACCTGACTGATGACTCATTAACCACCTGTCACGATTCCACGCGCAATAAACGGCAGCTAATGACAGACCAAGTCACCTGCGCATAGCTTTGATTTCTAGAATTCTTATGCCAGTATATTAGCTACCTACATACAGGACATGTTGGAACCCGGGGGGCATACAAAGACCCAAAGCCACTTGGAACACCTAAGCAGACACCCATCCCTGTGGCCTGTACCGTACTGTATGCCTCCGGCCCGGGCAGGCTCGCTCGCTTCCTGCGCTCGCTGACGGGATACCGTCCCACTGAGGGCTGCGATCGCCGCCTGAGCGATGGCCGCCTCCCCGGAGTAGGAAATAAACGGTCGGCGTAGCGCGTACTGGGTGATGGATGGCGCCGCATTATGGGGCGGCGAGACGCCCGCGCGGGAGAGATAGGTCACCCGCGCTGGCGCCGAGCTGATCGGGCCTCAGCGGGTGGACGGAGAAAATGTCAGAGTTCTCAAACGTAATGTCAGTGGGAAAAGTGTCCCCGTCAATTTAATTACTACATTTTGGTGCTTTGTGATGCATTTTACAGCAAAACCCGTTTACGTCGTTGTTAGCATACTATGTTCTGCACTATATCCCAGCTGTTACACCCCCCCCCCCGGTTCGCGTGTTATGACCAACGCCTGTCGCCCTGTGCCCGCAGGCTATGGTCACGTGACTCCGCTGTCGGAGGGCGGGAAGATCTTCTGCGTGGTGTTTGCGCTGATCGGCATTCCACTGACGCTGGTCATCCTGTCGGCCTTCGTGGAGAAGCTGATGGTGCCCTCCACCATGTTCCTGCAGGTAGGTGTGACACGGGTGCGGTCACTTCTGCTGCTGCACTGGCTGCGGAGGGATGTGGAATAAAGGGGGGCAGGAGGAGCACAATAAGAGTTCAGTACCGTTGTCACAATGGTGCAGTTGACAGCTTCACATGTCCTATGCATAACACTTAAAGTTTTAATTTATCATATAAAGCGAATCCGCCACTCATTGAAGTTGAGAGTTGATTGTCAGGTACTATAGAGGTAATGATTGCGTCCTGTCAAACTTGGGACAATGATCAGTCTCATGGTGATTGGCATTCCTGATTTTAACGATTAAAGCCTAAAGTACTCGTATGTCACTGACTGATGGTTGACTGACTGACTGACTGACTGACTGACTGACTGACTGACTGACTGACTGACTGATTGGATATATGTGAAGAGCGATTAAAGCAATCAATACAAGTGACATTTATATTATTTTGTTTTGAGCAGTCGTCCCTCGTTTAGATTAAGCCCATTTGAATGTCACCCATGGGTCGCTTTTGAAGCTGTATCTCGTAGTTAACGGCTATGACACAATTTGCATGCAGTCAGATACCAGCTCGTTTCATGAGTTGGTGGCGGCGTCAGACTAGCTGACCTCTATCTTCCAAGGCAATTCGCCTAATGAATACAGAGCGGGACATCCCACGTCTTGGTGCAAATATACATAGTGAGGCATAATATCCTGGTTGTCCTCCAACGCGTTAATATGGACACTACTGAGCATCGAAATGCGAATAATAACATTAAGTATTCACCATTTATCTGTTTGTGGTTTTGAAACTGCTATATTTTTATAGTGCTGACTCTAAAACGTCTGTCGTTCTATTTTGATGAAAAAATAAATAAATAAAGTAGCTCGTCGTCGTTCTGTATACATAACTGCGGTACCCTCTTCTGATTGTGGGCTCTGGCCAGCTCAGGACGAGCCTTTCCCTTCCCATCGAGAGGGCTCTTATCACAGGTAAAGCCCCATAGCCCGCCGCCACGTCATTACCCACGCACACAAACACAGGGCAGATGTTGGCTGGGGTGGAGAGAGGACGGCAGAGTGTGAGTGAGTGAGTGAGTGAGTGAGTGAGTGAGTGAGTGAGTGAGTGAGTGAGTGAGTGAGTGAGTGATGTGAGTGAGTGAGTGAGTGATGAGTGAGTGAGTGAGTGAGTGAGTGAGTGAGTGAGTGGTCTCACGGCCAGACGGGGTGGAGTGAGCTTTCGTCGGGACGGCAGATCCGGCTTATAGATCATGCTGTGTGGCACTGCTGCAGGCAGTGCACACCGAACCACTTTGTATCATGTGCAGTGCACCCTGAGCCATTTCTATCCACATCATCCGATGGCCGGCGGCCGGCCGACCTACGCAATACCGTCTGGGTCGGATCCGGCTCACGCACCGTGGTAACGCTCCCGTCATATAAAAACGGCTGGCTGATATCGCAATGCACATTGACATATCATTTACTTCAGGTAATGAAAAGTGCCGTGTATAGGCTATTTAAGGTACTGTAATGTGATGGAAACAATAACGTAATGTATCATCCTTATTCTTATGAAAAGCGCATGACGCACCAAACATATCAGGTCTAGACACATCTGTGGATTTTTTTTTTTGCGCCTGCCGCAAGAGGAAGTCCTAGAAGTTTTAGATACCGTAGTGGTCTCTATCTCCGATAGAGAAAGCAATATTAGAATAACTCGCCCCTCATCTACCCCGCCTGCCGAGTTAGGCTCGCCCAGCAACAAGCTTGCTTAGCTGGGTGGCCTATTTCGGTGGGCACTTGACCATGCTGAAACCTGACCAGGAACCGACACCGACCTTTTGATCTGCATGCTACCGGCTTATACCCATGTCCTTGTGTGATTGTTCCAACTCCCTGTACGAATGTGTAACTAACCAAGGTATGAATTTTAGGTACTGAAGAAAAAAAAACAAAAAAACGTAGTGTCTAGTCAAAGCTATTTTTAGCTTTGATTTCTTTCCGCCCCTTGTATGCATGACTCATAACACTACTTGCATCTGTATTTGGCTGCACAGGTTTTTTTCGCTTCTTTTTTTGTTATTTTCCTTTTCTTAGCAGGGATGTCACGACTTGCATATTTTTGTTTTTGGTGTTAACGTATGGTTCTGTGGTCGTGCGGGACCGTGGGTGGACACTCCTGGTCGTCTGTTCATGGGCGGCGGACTATTTTGTAGATTAGTTAGTGCATGAAAAAAAAAATCATTACATGATAGCTCAGCTCTGCTAAATCCGTGCTAATGCCTGGGCTAACTAAAAGACCATGATTTTTCCATCCTAACCCGTAGAATCAGTCTCGCACCCTGTATAAGATACTCCTGATGCGCCTGATTGCCTCATTTCAGACCGGCTGATTGCCGTCATTCAGCCTGCCGCTCGGTATCTATTCCCGGCCGCGGTACTCGCTCGTGCCGGTCCCCCGTCCCCCGCTGTCACTGGACCGCCCCCTTCCACCACTCGTCGTGTCAGTGTCCCGCCGGGCTGCGCTCGTTCTGCTCCACTCAGCGGCTCCAAAAGGGCCGCGGATGGTCCCCGCTACACTGGCCAACACCATTTACGGCCGACGCTTAGACACAGGATTGGCAATTACCGGTATAAACGTGACCGCGGCGCGGCGGGTGGCGGGATGGAGCGGCTCTTTACGGCTGGCCTGATGGCCGGGGCCTGTTTGGGTGGGTAGGCCACTCAGAGAGCGGCTCCTCCGCCTCCTCCGCCTCCGTGGCCGGCTCGGTATTCTCTTCTCTGCTGTATAACCCGTCCACAGTTCTGTGGTCTGTTGACTTTTGTTGACTTGATGATGCATCTTTGGAGCGCGTCGTAAATGTGTGGGCAACAGCTCTACAATTGGTGCTATCTCAACATTCTACCCACCTCAAAATAATATGGCTTTATTTTCCATTCTCACTACATAGAGCCTCATATATGAGTACTGACCATGCGTGTGCCAGTGGAGTATCTGTAATGGCCTCAGGTCAGCGCCTAGCCGACCGTCTAACCGGATTGAGGCCGAGTAATTGGCTAGCCACAGCTGCGTGATCTGCTGTCGGCCCAGTCGCGCTCCGGTTAACCGCGACTGCCAATA
Organism: Amphibalanus amphitrite; assembly: GCF_019059575.1. Classification (NCBI taxonomy): domain Eukaryota; kingdom Metazoa; phylum Arthropoda; class Thecostraca; order Balanomorpha; family Balanidae; genus Amphibalanus; species Amphibalanus amphitrite. The sequence continues at coordinate 37,777 of NW_024883867.1, forward strand.
CTCTCCTCCGCTGAACTGTGAGGGTGTAACGGTCCCAAGTACAGCGCCGTCAGCACCGCCTACCACTCCTCCTTCTGCACGTTAACATCATCCCGCCTGGCTCTCATTTAACTGAACAATGTCCCTCGCTTATTCTCAGAGATGCTGTGGAAATTGGGCGATGTTCAGATACCTTCCGAGATCAGACGCTGTTCAGATTCGTTCTCGAACTCTGGTGGCTCCTGGCACTCCTCCCGAGGGTGACGAGTGCTCAGAACAGGTCCCGAGTGGTGAGACACTCAACGAATCAATTCTTTCCTCAAATGCGGGTGGTATGTTAGTACGTTCTCTGAGGTCGAAACCACTCTGGCTTCTCCATGAATCGGCCACCGCTGAGAGGTTGGGTCTGCCACCATGGTCCGTCACCGGCAGGCGATGTCCAGCCCCCATCAGACGTCGCCCGGCGATATGCAGCCCTCCCGCAGACGTCGGGCGATGTTCAACCCTCCCGCAGACGTTGGGCGATGTTCAACCCTCCCGCAGACGTTGGGCGATGTTCAGCCCTCCCGCAGACGCCCGGCGATGTTCGCCCCTCCCACAGACGTCGGGCGATGTTCAGCCCTTCCGCAGACGTCGGCCACCGATCCGGGCGATGTTCGGCCCTCCCCAGAGGTGGGCTGCTGCTCTGGGCGATGTCCAGCCTCCCTGAGGTCTACCGCCACTCGGTGCCGCCGGCGGGGAGGGCGGGTCCGCCCGGGGCGCCGTCCTCCCGCCGGACGATGTTCAGTCCACCCCCGGCGGAGGGCGGGTCCGCCCGGGCGCCATCCACCCCCGGCGGGGAGGGCGGGTCCGTCTCGGGGCACCGTCCACCCCCAGCGGGGGGGCGGGTCCGTCCCGGCGCGCCGTCCTCCCACCGCTCCGGCCGGCGGGCGGGCGGGACTGAGCCGATCGATGCGGCTCTGCCTGTTGGGCGGCGGCCCGGCTCCGTCCGCCCGCCCGCCGGCAGGGTCTGGGCCGGCCGGGGTGACGGCGACCACTGCCGTCCCGGCTGGCTGGCTGGCGCCTCTCCAGCGCTGGCAGCCGCCCGAAACCCGGCCTGTTGCTCGCCCTGTTGGCGCTCCATGTCAGCCCCGCCGACCGTGACAATGAACATGACTGGTCACGGCAGCCCAGGTCGATGTCAGGATCGATTAGCGGCGTCATGAAAAAGATTTATCGGTGGATTAACGCTCTGTAAAATACAGCGCTACAAACAAAACATTTGTGGGAATATTCATTTTTAGTTTTTTTATAACGTTTGACGGAAAGAGAAGGCAGAGAAAATGACGCAGACGAATTCCCGGAAGAGGAAATAAATCTCCATACTAACTTTATTCTAAATTCATTGTCTAAATCTATTGCGGCATGCATTTCACTGTCTACAATTTTTCGCCAATAACTTCTGCATAACTTTTCCAATTTCCCTCATATAGTGTCGTTTTGCCGTACCGCAGTCTTGAATTTCTCGGCGTTCTTATCAGCTGCCTATACGAGTAGGCGACTCCATTGAATGATGAGCACTGGTTTCCAATCTGCTCAGTGGCGCCGGTCATCTCTGAGCCCGCAGAGTCTGTGGAATTCTGTACGGCTCCAGAGACTATCATGTCTCCCAGGCCTCAGAGAAGCCGTCCTTGTTAGCGCTGCAAATCTGGTCAGATTCCTTCTCTCAGCTATGGTTCTCGGAGACAGAGGCTAGAGCTTCGCGGAACGAGCTAGCGCTGCTGGATGAGTCTGGCTAGGCTACCACTAGAGTCATCCAGCCAGTCAGCTACTTGGCATCTAGTCAGGCGATAGCCAGCCAATCGTTCAGCCATTCAACTACGTCACTCAGTCAGTCGGCCTGTCAGCGTGCGAGCACACTGTGCCTGTCACCTTTCAGCCAGCTAGCCATTCAGCTTGTCAGACTGTCGGCCTTTCAGCGAGCCAGCGAGCCAGCCTTCCAGCTCGAGCTGCCTTCTCAGCTCGGCTAGGCTGCTTCGTTTACCCACCAACACGATTACACGTAATTCAATCACTTTTGTGGTCTAGACGGAGGGCGTTCCGACCCGAATTCGCTTACCCTTTCAGCGGAACGGCTCATAACGTGCCCGGCAAACACGTGCTGCAGTGTAAATCTAAGGCAGTGGGGAAACATCAAACAGGCAGGCAGGCGCCCACGGTTCCTTGTTGGCCGCCAACCTTTTTAACATCAAAGGGGTGCGTGTTTTATGCAGTCCTTCCGGCAGTCTGAAAAATATGATTATGGAATAAATTAATTGGATTAAATTAAATAAAATGCTAAGAAAATAACTATGTCATATAAACCATTTTAAGCAGAAAATGATAGGCATTAGAAGTGAATAATGTTATGATCTGACATCGTTAGCTCGAGTTGCGAAAGCAAACAGAAGAGGTCTTAGATCAATGAGAATGCCAACACATATTATGTTGGGTTTAGTTTGTATTACTGCTCTGACAGACATATTTTCTCGAAGGTTTCTAGTCGCCATTTGTCGCACTTCTGATCCAGTACTGGAACCCGGATTACCAGCTTATTAGTAATGGCTATAATCGTAATGCATAGTCAAGGTAAGCCTGTAAAGACGATTAAAGCGTGACAATAACATGACAAACATCAATTACACATTTTCATTCCTTCCCGTTTTGCTTTGAGCTTCATTCACGATACTCAAAGCTTTGACTGATGTTTCAGAAATACATGTTAAAGCTTTATAGAGGCTCACACTTTTTCCGCCGAGATGATCTCTCGTAATGCCCACTCCATTCCTAAGTGGCCTTTCTAGTCCGTATCTCTCAGGACCTTTTAATTGGGCACAATACTGCAGCATTGATATTCTAGTTCTGTGTCGATATCGTCTATTGTTGCCCCCGCTGACCCCGTTTCCCGCTCTCTCTCCCGACAGTAGCTGAACTCTCGGCTGATCACCTGTACCAGCCGCTACTCATATACTCTCATTTACTCCCGGCAGTGGCTCAACTCTCGGCTGGTCACCTCTACCAGCCGTTACTCATGTGCTCCCATTTACTGCCGGCAGTAGCTGAACTCTCGGCTGGGCCACCTCTACCAGCCGTTACTCATGTGCTCCCATTTACTCCCGACAGTAGCTGAACTCTCGGCTGGGCCACCTGCACCAGCCGTTACTCATATACTCCCATTCACTCCCGACAGTAGCTGAACTCTCGGCTGATCACCTGTACCAGCCGTTACTCATATACTCCCATTCACTCCCGACAGTAGCTGAACTCTCGGCTGATCACCTGTACCAGCCGTTACTCATGTGCTCCCATTTACTCCCGGCAGTGGCTGAACTCTCGGCTGGGCCACCTGTACCAGCCGTTACTCATGTGCCCCCATTTACTGCCGGCAGTGGCTGAACTCTCGGCTGGGCCACCTGTACCAGCCGTTACTCATGTACTCCCATTTACTCCCGGCAGTGGCTGAACTCTCGGCTGGTCACCTGCACCAGCCGTTACTCATGTGCTCCCATTTACTCCCTGCAGTGGCTCAACTCGCGGCTGGTCACCTGTACCAGCCGTTACTCATGTACTCTCCTTTACTCCCGGCAGTGGCTGAACTCGCGGCTTGGCCACCTGTACCAGCCGTTCAACATCCGCCTGTTCCACCTGGCGGCCGTGGTGGTGCTGATCGCCTGCCTGTTCTTCCTGGTTCCGGCGGCCATCTTCAATCGCCTGGAACCGGGCTGGTCGTTCCTGGACTCGCTCTACTACTGCTTCATCTCCCTGACCACGGTGGGCCTGGGCGACTACGTGCCGGGCGACCGGCCCGGCCAGCAGTACCGGCCGCTCTACAAGGTGGCCATCACAGGTGAGAGGCGCCCTCGGCCCGGCCAAAGACACCAGCGCCAAGGGACCTTACAAGGCGGATACTGGAACCCCAGGGGTCGGGGTTCATGGCGCCCGGCCCGTCCACTGATTCTGGGAACCCTAGGGGAGCAACGCCCTTTCATAATTTCACATTGGTGTTGGTTTTCTGATAATGTGACGTTGTGACGTGCTCCGAGTTACCTGCTGGTCTGCCTGGTGATGATGTGACGGTGTTCATGTGACGCTGTGACGTTGTTACGTGTTTCAGGTTACCTGCTGGTCGGCCTGGTGATGATGATGTGACTGTGTTATGTGACGCTGTGACGTTGTGACACTGTGACGTGACGTGTTCCAGGTTACCTGCTGGTCGGTCTGGTGATGATGATGTGGCTGCTGACGGTGTTCGCCGAGATCCCGCAGCTCAATTTCGGCATCTGGTTCCTACACCAGTCGGATGAGACGACCGCCGACCCGGAAAAGATGCGGCTGTCGGGCGCCTCGGCCGGGCCCAAGTACACGCAGCAGGTGAGATGGCAGTGGTTCGTCACTATAGGGTGGGGGGGGGGCAGGCTGATCGGTCTCACTCGCTGCCCCGATCCAGTTTTTTTCACTGCTGGTCTGCGGTCCTAGTGGACCCAGAATCTCAGCAAACGTAATAATGCAAGGGCGTACTTTGAGGTGCTCAGATCTATGAGGGGCTAACGTGTATACCGCTATAATGCGAGCGACTATTTTTGTTTTCTGAAAGGAATGACTGCAAAGATCGTGAAAATATCAGATTCAGCATACCGTAAAATGGGGTGTTAAGGGACAGTGGGGTGTTAAGGGACAGTTGCATGGGAAAAACTTTGAGTCATATTAACTTCCTAATTTGAGAAGGTTCAATAAAAACTTCAGTGTGGTAGTTGACACTGTTTTGCTCTTGACCATAGGACAAAATGGTATGGTTTTTCATGCAAGTGATTTGGTTCAAAAATGGATATGAAAATCATGCTACATTTTCACAAAATTGAAACATCTCCAAAACTCTGTGTGTACCACACACGTACCACATAAACTAGTGGGTGTACAGGGAAAATGAATGCATAGGTGTATTGTCACATGTATTGCACATGTTTCCTGAAAAACTTGTGCAAATCCACCCATTCATTCATCATCCTCTTCCTCTTTTCCGGATACATGCATATTTTGAGGTGGATGTGGGTTGCTAAGGGACAGGGAAGAAAAAATAAAAAATAATATCTAAATATATTTCATTAAGTTTTTTTCAGTAGGCATGGAAAACACCAAATTCCACATAAAATGCTGGCAAGTTCATGCTTTTATCTATAACACATCTTAAGTTATGTAACAAAATCTCAACCTCTTTTTACAATGATGGGTCAATGGAGACTGATGTAGGTAAATGTGATGTCATCATAAAAAGACTAAAACAAAGAGGGCAACATAATGACAAGTGTCTAGCTTCAACATGGGTTTTTATTGATGACAGAAAATT
>NW_024883868.1:0-35302 GCF_019059575.1 Amphibalanus amphitrite
TAAGCGGCCGAAATAAACTGGCCGGCGCGATACGTGCCGTGCGCTGTCGGTGAACGACAGGTAGTTCGGTCAACTCAGCTCGGGGAGCGGGTTCTCCCATAGACCGCCGCGTCCCAAGATAGCGCCAGCATGTGGCCCTCATTGGCGGCAGCTCGACAAGTCGCAGATACGCGTGACACGACCCGATATAGCCGGCACGACAAAACATCAGTCCATTGTGCCGCACTCCTGACAGAACCGGACGCAAAACAATGCATTGCAACTAACAAGTGTTTGGCGGATGTCGATGCCAGAAATATCACCGGCTGGATATATCGGTACGGCCGGAGGCATTCCGATGAGCTAAAAATGATCTGATGATAGATGCGTAAATGTCGTCCGGTACTCCGAATCATGTAAAACTAGGTGAAACTACGCCACACTTTTCTCCCATTCTGGATATTGCCACAGCACTTCAGCTATTTTTGTTGTTGACCACCCACCCGCACTCTATAACTCTGAATGGCGTCATGGCGTTGTTTGGGAGATTCCCGGCACCGCTGTTTGCCAATCGCTATCTATTTCAGTTGCCGTCAAACATACCATACCTTTTGGTAGGACAGAATACTTTGAGAATAGTGTTTAGATCTTGTAGGTATTTAGATGAGTTATCTAAATAGCTTTTAGTTTTGAGCTCTTATTGAAGCTGAGGCCCTTCTCTCGCCCCTCTTTCTTTTTCTTATCTTGCTCTCTCTCTCTCTCTCTCTCTCTCTCTCTCTCTCTCTCTCTCTCTCTCTCTCTCTCTCTCTCTCTCTCTCTCTCTCTCTCTCTCTCTCTCCTCTTCATCTCAACATTTCATTTCCCATCCCTCTCTCTTTCTCTCTATGTCTCTAATTTGTCTCCCTTTCTCTCCTGATTTTCCCAAACGCTTGTGATCTTGGAGAAACAAAAAGGATCACGTAATAAACGATAAATAAACGATCAACAGCAGTCACCTTTCCTAGGTGTCAGTCGCTACCGTTTCCCCATCTCACAGCAACATTCGAGAACACGACACTATATGACCTCGTTTCCGGCTAATCTGCGTGATCACCTCGAACGGACGCAAACGGTGAGCGGTTGGAGTGTTTCTAGCGAACTCTGTCGTGTCCATTACCTACTTCACTTCTGCGGTTCTTGGCTCACGGCACGCTACATAAAAGCCGCACACTGGGCGCGCGGCGTGGCTACCCTCCCCGTCCCCACCGGACGGCGTCGCGCGTCGCGTAACGCCTGTGACGCCGGACGTGTAACACTGGCTGCCCTGTGACGCTCGGCGGGCGACCGCAGTGACGCGCGTTCGACCGCGATCCTCCGGCCCGCGGTGTTTGCGACGTTAGCGTTACGCCATCGCAGCGCCGTCGCGCCACCATTGGGTTTCTGTCTGCCTGTCTGAGACGATATGTTACGACAGCCCACCACGGCGAGGAACCCAATATGATAGCATTTTTCCAAACAGGTCTGATCCAAATGAGTTAGTCATACGTCATACGATGGTAGAATGTCATTGCTTCAAAAGAATGTCGTGCTCTGGCCGTGCAGCTTCCTACGACCGTCGCTTTTTTAATAAGACGACAAATAGTTTTTTTTTTTAAATAGAAAAACACAATTCTAACGGATAGTGTTTGTCTAGTGTCTGCTTCAAACAGCCTGCGGCTATAAGAATATGAAGCAAGCTCGATTATGCGTGCGATTATGCACGTAACGCTTACGCTTGGATCCTAATCAATCAGCTTTGGCTTATATCAAGTTCTTACCGCTTCAGAGGGTCTTCGGGGCGGGGGTATTCTAGTTTGTGGGCCGCCCCTGATTCTCGAAAGGCGGGATGCCAGAAAACAGAAAATGAGACGCCAAAAACGCCTGTATTCCCCCGTGTCTTTCGCACAAAGGCTTCGCTTTCAGCGACAGAGGCATAAAGTACCAACGGCATGATGCAACGATCGCTTGCCGCTGAGAAAACTACCAGGAATCCATAGCTTCTTACAAAAGGCGTTGTAAGCGCTGTCCAACGCAAATACTGGCTGGAAATGGCAGCTATGTATCCGACACTTAAAGATGGAGGGAAGGGAACAATAGCTGCTGAGAAAAGCTACTGCTTGATGTCGAGCTGAAAACAAGCAATATACCAGAAAACCGGGATGTAAAGAAAATACAGCTCATAACAAAGTAGTGTTTTCTGTTTTCTGATAGCTTGACCAATAACGTGAGCATAGATAACATGAACTACCATGATAACATGATACCATAGATAACATGAACTAACATGAACTACTGGTGATTTTCGAAGAAATATAAATAAGGTGTGCATGTGCGCACGTGCATTACTTTACCTTCGTCGACTGAGAGAAATTCATACACGGTCAGCATCATGGTCACACAACAAAAGCAACAAACAGCCACACACCAAATTTCATTGCAATCGGTCAGTCCGTTCCCGAGATATGACGGAGGGGTGTGCACGTGCGCGCGTGAGCACGCGCAGAGCCACAACTTTCTCGGTGCACGGCACCCTACTAACCGGTCTATAGCGATGTGCCAAATATGAGTGCAATCGGTCCAGTCGTTCTTGAGATGTGAAAGCGGCACCCTGCACGTGCGCACGTGCAATAAGGGTCCCAACTGACATGTGCACGGCACCCTTCTAACTGGTCCCTAACCGTGTACCAAATTTGAGCGCCATCGGTCCAGCCGTTCTCGAGATCTGGAAGCGGCACCCTGCACGTGCGCACGTGCAATATGGGTCCCAACTGACTTGTGCACGGCACCCTTCTAACTGGTCCCTAACCGTGTACCAAATTTGAGCTCCATCGGTCCAGCCGTTCTCGAGATCTGGAAACGACCCCTGCCCTGCACGTGCGCGCGTGCAGCAGCACCCCATCTCTGGCACATGTATATACATTGCCCGGTGGGTGCGTATTTGTATGCCAAGTTTCAGCGCAATCGGCCAAGTAGTTACCGAGATATTGCAATTGTTACAAAACTGACGCTTCTTCGTATTGCACGTGGCACGTGCATAAGGGGTCACCCACATGCATCGGGAATAGTCCAATACTTGGTAAAATGAATGAAGCTACCCTACAAAAATTACCGCATGTACATCGGTCAAGTGGTTGCTGAGATATAAGCCTCGCAAAAGCGCTACTTATGCAAAATACCCTGAACAGTGAACACCCCTGACTTTTCACGTGGCACGTGCTACGGCAGTCACCTAGACGCACCATGAGAAGTCAATTATGGGGCAGAAGGGATGGGGCTACCGAACAAAAAAGACCGCAGGCTAATCGGCCCAGTGGTTGCTGAGATATCAGCCTCTCAAAAGTGTTACAGGCCGCCTTTAAAAATAAGAGGCCAAAGTGGCCTCTTATTTTTGGCGCCAAAAACGAGTGTCCAATCCAGGTAGTTCATGTTATCTATGACGTGAGCAATCAGTTCCAAGAAACTCCGCGTTTCTTTTATCGCGAATGCAAACACTGCCACTCAGTGCAGCTGACTGACCCTTTCTTGAAGTGAAGTTTTCTTCATGGGAGGTAAACAGTAAACACCATATTCTGGAGATCGCGATAGTTCTCTCGTTTTCCTTTTTATAGTTAACAGTAGTATTGTGTTTACCGACTATAGTTCGTTTATTTTCAAAAGGACGCTGGCTCAAAGTTCAATATCGAAGCTCTCACGTGAGTTTTGGCAGCTTCAGTGTCTGGACACCCACCACCACCGACCCCTGCGGACGGCTTTTGTGAGGAGCGACGCGTGACACGCTCTCGGTCCTCCTCTCTATGCTGCCCCGGAGCATGCGCATGTCCCACTTTCACAAGTGGGTCCAGGGCTTGAACGCTCCGAGACATGCCTATTTTTTATAGTTGCTGCGATGTTTAAAAATACCGCTACTGTTGTCCGTTTCCGTTTGCGCTAAAATCCTGTGCCAATGCTGTGTGCTTGGTTCTGTTCCCGGTGAAATATACTTGTTCAAAAAATAATCGATTTCAAATTGTGCACGGTAAGTAGCTGGAAATTGTTGCTTAAAAATGAACATGCTATGATTACGTCACTGGTGGCAGCAGGCACCCAAATGTCCGTGCAATGGGACAAGTGTCAACGAATTTGGGTGAAACTAAGTTTTTCACTGATGCCGATCTTATAATCGAGTGAGCGATTCCGTCCATGAAAGTTATACGTTACATTGCAATACATGTTCGACAGCATGACGTCACCACTGTTCTCCTATCTGGTTCCAAAACGCACATATGGAAATTATGGGGAAGAAATCACATGTTAAAATTAGTCGACGTTCGATTTTCTCAGGTTCAGTTTTTGCTCGTTTTGCCCGCTAAAACACGTGCTTGTTCGAAAAACATACTTGGAGCCAGCGTCCTTTTGAAAAAAAAAAACGAACTATAGTCCTGAATGTTGAGTATTTCATGGCCATAGACCACTATATATCTGGACTGTGCACGGAAATTAGGGCCCTGCCATTAGGGCCCTAACTTTCGAAGGTCGTCACAGCCAACTTATTCGCCATATGATGATGTGCTTTGGGAAACATCACCACTAGTCAATTTGTAATCTGAGTTATATCTTACATTGAGCAAAAAATATATAATATTAGCGCAATCATCGAAAAAAGAAGGGCATTTTCTGCCCATTTCTTCCATGATTTAACATGGTGTGGATGATGGTTCCCAGCTAATTTTCACGAGAATTAGCAAATTTTCACAGACATCATGTAGCGAAGATTTTTGCAAGATTATTGTTGTTTGTTTTTTATCATTGACATGCGGGATAGTTCTCTTTTGTCTTTAAATAAAATGAAACCTTTTAATGCATACATGCCACTGAAATACAGTAAAATGTGCCGCTAGTGATAATCACTTCAGAATATCCTATGAACAGAACGGGGAGTGAGCATATTCAAAGAGCCAAGACAGTGCATGCAACAATGTCAGTTTTCCGGTTCCTGGCTAAGGCATCAATATGAAGTCAATTTCTATATGCCCTAAAGCTAAAAATATCTTGGAATTCTGACCACTGGGCTCCCTGTGAGTTTTATTACATGCTGTGACGCTGGCCGAGACCGAAAAATTGAGCAGAAGACAACTGTAAGGAGAGGTGGCGGATCCGTTTCCAGACTGGCGGCTCCTATAATATCAGTCACAAGTGAAGCCCAAAACTAGCTAAAGTCTTGCAATTTGGTCAAGTGATGGTCACATATGTTATGGCTTGCGGAGAGCTGGCGTGCCCACATCAGCAATCTGTGTTCCGCTCCTGCATGCAAGCAATGGGTCCTGCTCTGGTAACAGCTGCCGAGTCGCTCTCTCTTCGGCACACGTATAGCTTCAAACGTGTGTTTCAAGACAGCGCGACTACCATTGTAAAGGAAAACGATAACTTTCTTCACATTGCTCGCTGAGGGAGTCACACTGTCGAGAAGCACCTCAAGTTACAACGCTACGACCTGCATTCCTTCAACACATTGATGTGTATAGTTGAGCGAAAAACAAACATTGCAATTCATGGAGTCAATATGGACAGTATACCGTCACTCAACACCAGCGATGCGCGAACAGAGCTTCATGAAATAAGAAAGCTTCATGAAAATGAGAAAGGTTGAGCCGCAGGACGTAAACACAATGCAACATTCCTGGGATCAGTTTGTCTATGCAATCAATAACTACGATCCTATTCGTCGATGTGTAAGATACCTACATGGCTGAGAATTTCAGATGTGGATTTACAATTCGAATAGTAACTAAAGGCAAATGTAGCACAAGAACTATAAGAAAGTGCATTCCTAAGTGCGAAGCTCTGCTGCAGTGTCCAGTGAACCGAGATCTCGTGACTCCGTCTAAATCTCGAATCTCGATCGCCATCACCCGCTGCAAAATGCGGCCACCGTCACTGACAACGGTGTTCAAAAGTCCCCTTCTCTCGAGAGGGACAGATGACAGAACCCGTCTGTCCCTATGCTGAGCATGAAATCGGCCTCAGTGGAAGCAGGGAACAGTTGTGGCCCAGCAGGTCACCTCGGACGGTCTCGCTAAAAACGCAGCACCGGCAGCTTTGTTATTTACCCATAGGAATCTTCGTAATTCCGTGGCGCAGATCGTGTGGGCTTTCAAAGCATTGAGCCGGGTGCGTGTCTGATTTAGACAGGCAAATTAATCTGCAGTGTGTCCAATATGTCATCAGACTGTCTCTTGTCAAAAACGACCGATCACGGATTGTTCCTGTCTATTGATGCTTTGAACTTAATACAGTGTGATATACCTGTCTATAAGTGCTTTTATTTATTTATCGTGTTAAAAATCATGCTATAAATTATACATTTATTAAAATATACATCACATTTAAGAAGTTACTTTCATTTAAATGGGCTTACTAGACCGTCAATACACAATTCCGCGTGCTACGTCGAATTTCCCAGCAGGGCCCTAATAGCAGTCGGCAAAATCCGTGCACAGTCCAGATATATAGTGGTCTATGTCATGGCTAATGAAATCAAAGCGATTTCCTCGTTCGGAGTCAAGTTTTTCTAACTGCACCGGTGCATGCAGCATGACCACAGCCCCGGACGATATATGCTGTAATACAGGGCTTCCAATAGGTCATAAAGTTGGTCAAGCACCAAACATATCATATATGCTAGAGTCTTGAGAGTTTTTCGATGGTCAACTGTGAATCAACCATTTAGGTATTTTGTTGCGATAATTGGATGCCGATGCGCGAAATATTTTAGGGTACAAAATGGAGGCAATACTATCTACAAGAACATATTGTTGTTTTCTCTGTGGATTATAAATCGATACGGTCGTGTTGCTTCATTGGGTACATCATGCATTCTAGCATTTTAACTTTCAGCAGAGAATTATCAGTTAACCCGCGCCCCGTTGGGCTCTGCTGAGCAACGCGCCCCGTTGGGGGGGGGGGGGGGCATTTTGCCCCCCCCCTAAGATCTCGAGAACCACGCAACCTAGCGACAAGCGGCAAACGGTGTTGGATAGCCCTATCAGGGAACTACCTTGTGACCCAATTTTATTGACCTAGGTCAAACCGATGACGTTACAGGTCAGGTCAAAGGTCCAATTTTCACCGTATACAGGCATTTCAAGAAATGCATTGTAAAATCGAGTAAAATGCATTTAATTGAAAATTATCGATGGGGAAATGTTCTTCAAACACATATTTTACTATTTGAGGTCACTAATACCAGGTCAGGTCACAGAGGTCAGGTCACTGGGGGGTCACAATATGAAAGTGTCGTGTGATACCTGTTTTATGGTCCATTTTACATGACAAATGCGATTATGTGGGTCAGGCAGCCTTTGGGGCCAGCTTAGGTCAAGTTTTGGTCAAGGTCAGGTCAAGGTCAGGTCAAGGTCAGGTCAAATTAGGTCAAATTTCAAAGTTGATATTTTTGCATAAAATGGGTATCGAATCGATGCAGCTCGTCACGGGGAGTTCAATGGTGGTCTTTGTTTTGCCGTACGTGGTCTAGAATCGCTAAAATTGAGTTCAAAAATTTGACGTCATCATTTTTGAACAGTTTTTTCGCTATAACTTGGCCAAAAAACGAGATATCGATCTGAAATTTGGTATGTATATAGAAGAGCATAGCTACTATCACATATATTCCGGTTTTTTTTAAATTCGATTTTTTAATTTTTTTTTAGTTTTTCTAAAAAAATCAATTTTTTGATTTTTTTTTGGTCAAAAACCCAAAATTTTGAAAATCCCAGATAGCAGTTTTGTAGCACCGCGTTTTGTCTACTAGACCATGTAAAGAACTTTGAAATTGCTTGATAACTGTAGATTTGGTGAGCGTTTCAAGATTGCATGTTTTTTGCTCATTTTTGCTCGAACATGACCGTAGTTTGACCTCAATAACTCCTGACCTAAGGTGAGCTAAGACTTGAAATTTGGTGTGAAGGTGTCAAATTGATGCCCGGGAAGGTACTGAAAATTTGGCGGCACTGCGCGCCGCCGTTTTCTTGCTATTCAGGAAAAACCACAGGTGGGGGTCCAAAATGGCCCCCCCCCCAACGGGGCGAGGGTTAATTAAGTCAGCTATTTCATAACTTGTAAAGAAATTATAGCATATCAGTTTATTATGGCTACTTACTTAGCTATTCCTTATAGTTTTAAATCTGCTGTCTAAAAGAGATTCATCAGAAAGTGCTTGCCACTGATATGGTTAATGATCAAGACGTCGATAAAAGGAAAGTCACTGATGTTTGCTTATGAGAAAGTTTCTGCGATACCCCCGTTAGGTTCAGGGTATTGGCGGAGGCAGTCTGGCGTGAAAACATATGACGTCATCGTTTACAGCCTATGGCGGATCTGAGGTCGACATGGCATGTCGGCACTCCAGGATGTTTAACGACTTCTTCAGATGAGATGACGTAAGTCGGGCAGCTCCCGAGGGAGGCTGTTCACCAGGTGGGACGCTCCTCTGATGCCCGTCGTAATGTATTCAATGGGCGAAGCGGACCACCACTCAGGACTGTTCGTGCTATCACTTACCAATCAATATTCGCATCAGTCGAAGACGTTGTCAGTTGCTATGCTTGAGCAGCCTAGTGCGTAATCCGCCCCCGTTCGCCTTGAAGCATTTAGTCCTCACGGATACCGACCTATTAGCGTTAACCCGCGCCCCGCTGGGGGGGGGGGGGCAGAATCTGCCCCCCTCCCGTTTTTCGCCAATAACTTCTAAACGCGTTACGCCAGCGACGTCAAACTTTGAGTACCTTATCATACATCAATTTGACACGTTTCCTGAAAATTTGAGCAAAATCCGTCGAAATTTTTTTGAGAAATTGACGTTTTAGTGACGTCATGTTCGCCATTTTCGCCTCAAAAACGGCAAAATTTCAAACGCCGCTAACATCTTCATTTTTAAAGGAATCAAGACGTAACAAAACGGTTATACGTGATTCTTCTTTGTCTATCAAATGGCTATCTCGGTTTTTTGAAAATTTTGGATTTTGGCCAAAATTTTTCCAAAAAACTGACTTTTTTGGAAAAATATTTATAAAATCCAAAATTTTGAGTTTATCAAAAAAAACGGAATATATGTCAAAGAAGTGGTCTATGTGCACCTACATACCAATTTTTAGAAGAATCGGTTCAAAAATGTGGGAGTTATTCAAAATTTTATGACGTCACGACACACAAAAATTTTGAAAAAAATATTTTTTTTTGAAGTTCTAGACCTCGTACGGAAACAAAAATAGCACCATTCGATTCGCCGTGAAAAACTGCATCGAATAGACACCTTTTTAGGCCTTAACAACCAACTCCAAAATTTGACCTCACTTGACCTGACCTTGACCTGACCTCGACCTGAAATTCATCCAGAGGTGGTCCATATCACTTATTGAGTGTGCCTATTGAATTCCATGAGTAAAATGACCCATTAAACATGTGTCGCACATGCCCTTTTCTATATTTTGTTTTTGGTGACCTGACCTGACCTGACCTGACCTTGACCTTGACCTTTGAATGACATTGTGTGCAATGAATATTGTCTTGGTAGTCTAAGAACACGTTTTGGGCAATCAGTCTCAGTCCATTCTTCGGCAACTACGGTGCAAGGCCGATACTGTAGAAACTTGTATTTTGTACCCTTGACCTGACCTTGACCTGACCTCTGACCTACTTAAGCAAAAAAATTTGGGCTCTTAAGATCCGCCTTGTTGAGAGCTTTCGATTGCCGTTTTCCCCGTCTTTCTACGACCAACGGTTCGGAAGTTAGACAGGGGGGCAGAATCTGCCCCCCCCCCCCCCCAGCAGGGCGCGTATGGCTGAATAGCCCAGCGGGGCGCGGGTTAAAGGGACCCTCCCACCTTAACATTAGATTTGAGTTGAGATAGCCAAAATGGGGTCCCTGGCTCACAATTACCGGTTTCGGCACTCACAACATCGAGAAATGCCTTAAATCGGAAATATTGAATTTCAAAATTGCAGCATTTTGATTCAGAGGGGCTAATGCTAAGGAATACCCCTCTAAATGTGTGACGTCAGCGCAGATATCTAACGATTTTTAAATGTTTGACTAAAACGTTTTGTAGCACGCGGTGGTATATGCTATTTGCGCGCAACATCTGCCGCAAACGCCGCACTTTTAAAATAAAGTCGCTAGAAACAGCGGAGATCCCAAAAAAGTAAACAAAAGTAAAAGTCTACACTGAAAGAAAAAATGACACCCTGTACGGGGTATTGACGGTCATGTCAAAAATAACACCCGAGTGGGGTGTTTTGAGGGGAGTCGCTGAGCTACTATAAATGGGGTGTTTGGCGTACACCCCAGGAGGGTTTCGACGCATAGTGGGGAGTCGCAGCCGCTAAAGGGGGGTCAGCGCCGGCCCACATGGGGTTCCGTTAGACTGCAGGTGACACCCCTCAAATATCAGCCGAGCACCCCTTTTTGGCCCCTAAGCACCCGACAGGGTGTCAAACTCCCAAATTAGGGTGTAAAATATAGCAGCTCAACTCCCCTATTTTTCTGATATAACTCCCCATATTGTTCCTGACCCCCACGCGGGGAACCGCGCGCCTTCAGCAGCGAACCTCTCAGAGAAGTTTCACTCCCCATACTTCCGAAATACTCCCGGCGAGGATTAACTATCCTTCTGAATTTGTTTTGTTGGGTTAGGCCCTTTCGATCGACAAGACCATTGCAGAGCCGGAAGGATGACAGGATTTAGGGGGAGACATTCGTCTGGGCAGGCACCCTAGTGAGTCGCCGGGGCTGAGCCCGCATGTCCTTCGGAACGAGAATCTCAGACTATATTTATAACCGGGTGAGGAGTTACTCTTTCCGTTCGCGGCCTTGCGGCGCCCTGTAGTGTGCACGACCAACGTATGACACGGTAATCAGTCTAGATATCATCATGATATAGTTGGCCACTCTACGCTATGCACGCTTTTGCCTTAGCTCCAAACATGCACCAGCCATTCGTGAAAAACAGGTCCCGATTTTACCAACTTTAGTTTGCGCCATCTATCGGTAGGATTTGAAGCTGAAAACACGGGGTGTCACTCCAGGATAATGACACCCCAGAGGGGTTTCAACGGGGGTGTCTCAGCGACACTCCAATTTTTTGGCCTGCAATTTTTGGGGAGTTCGCTAGCCGAACCTCTCCCAAGGGGGTCATGTACATTTTTGCGGCGTCAAAAGGTAATGGGGCTCACCCGTGTCGGGTGTCACAACACCCATGACATCCTAAAATCATGAAAACGGAGCCTAATTTAGGAGTATTTTGGAGTATGTGGTGTCAGATTGTAAGAAATGGGCACTGGCGGTCGCAGGGGGGGGGGGCCACGGGGGCCATGGCCCCCCCCTTTGGTGCTGAAAGGTGGGGCCATACTATCTTTTGGCCCCACCTTTCAGATCGAACAAAAGTCCTAGAAAAGTTTTTCGTATGTTTCATTTTCTTTCTTGCGCCATCAAAGGACGTAAATTTCACTCATGAGTGGGCTCAGTTTCGCATTCTGTCAATTTGGCGGTCAGCGTCGCTGGCACCGGTTCACGAGTATGGCCGGATCTTATATGGAATATCAGCGTGGGTTTACTTGGGGCTCTCGTAGGCCCAGCATTCAGCAATGGCTGGCATGAGACCCTCTTCGGCAGTGGCGGGTGGGCCCTGCTAAAGGAGATTGGCTCCAAGACACTAAAGTAAGACCTCATGGGTTGGTGCTGTGCACCTCAGAAGCCCGGTGGTGACGCCGTATGCCGGCTTGGTTTCTTAAGGATTAGTGTGGGACCTCCGGGGCCTGCATAGAGTTTGCATGAGCTAGTATGTAATCTCAGAGGCATGTGTGTAATGTGTACACAGTGGCGGTCGCGGGGGCCGGGGGGGGGGGGGGGCATCAGGGCCATGCCCCCAAAGGTCAATAAAGGGGGCCATCATATCATTTCCCCCCCCCCAAACAACCAATGGGCCCCCATATAGGTGTATGGGGCCCTGGCAATTATTCGATCGTCACGAGGCTAAAAAACCCACGCCCAGCTATTAATATAGCTCCCACACCGGTCTTTGAACGTCCTACACTGACCTCTGAGGGAACTTCAGTGGCGGTCAAGCGCCTACGTTGACCGCTAAGAGCCTACATCAACCTCTGAGGCCCCACATCTGGCCTATGAGGGCCCCTAACCGGCCTCAGTGGTCCCAACCGGCGTCTGAGGGTCTCACACCGGTCTCCGGTGGCCTTATTTTTGTCTCTGGTGTCCCAAGACGAACCTTTAGGTGCCAATAAGGGCCCCGCACTGGCTGCTGAAGACCCGATGCCGGCCTCTAAGGGTCTGCATTGGCCTCTGAGGAGGGCCCATCTTGGCCTTTGAGGGCCCTCTGCTGGCCTCTGGGGTCCAACGACGGCTCATGCCGGTCTTTTAGGGCCCCACGCTGACCTCTGAGGGCCCATGCTGGCCTGTAATGAGTAAGGACCCACATTAGCTTCTGAGAGCCCAACTCGGTCTCTGATGGTCTCAAACTACTGGCCTTTGTAGTTTGCAGGCCCTGTACTGGTCTCTGAGGGCCCTAAACTAGCCTCTACATGAAAACATACATGGGTGGGTTTCTGAAGATCAGAGGGCTCACGCAGTCTCCGGCACAGCCTTACGTTGGTCCTGATCGAGATTGCTTTACGTCCTGATGGTCCCGCGCTGATTCCCTCATATTTCGAGGTCGGGACCCCATGAGCCGGTGTGGGTCCTGGGGCTGGCAGAGACTGATGAAGTCCTTAGGGCTCAGGGCCAGTCTTTTTAGCAGTAGGACTAGGCAGGTTGAGTGAGCCCCAACAGAGCCGTTGCGAAGCCCCGCAGGAGTCGCGCGCGGCCCTCAGATGCCAATTCTGAAAGCTCGGAACCTGTGGGGGTCTCCAGAGGCCGGTGTACCTACTCTCTCCCGCCGCCACACAACTAGGTACCTATATGGGTAAATGTCATAGTCTAAAAATGCTCTCTGGGTTTCACATGCTTGTTCAAAGCAAGAGGCATCTGTACTTTTTAGCAAGATGTATCTGTACTTTTCCGAATTGTTTTATAGTGGTAAGGTCATGAATCCGCGTGCCTGACCTTCCAGTATACCTATGCTTCACCGATCCGTCGTCATGGACGGTGCAGCGGCCCGACCGGTGGGCACACCGTGAGACGGTAAATGGAACTGGTGATTTTGCCTTAAATTCCTTAAATTGAGCTCAAAGATTTCACGCAAGAATGAGATGGATGAAGCATAAGTAATGCCAACTGTGCGGCGCCTCGTGGACGTAAAAAATTAGCCGATCACCCCCCCCCCTCCCGGTGACGGATAATGTTATGTCCCGCGAGTGTGACTTTGGCCCCCCCTTTTGCTAGCGGCTGCGACCGCCAGTGGAAATGGGGTTCCCCGATTTTTTTCAGTGTAATATCTTGAAAACCGGTGAATATTTTACGGTGAAATTTGGTAGATATTCGTTTTCGCTCTTTCTGAACCGAGCGACATCACTTTCATGCCAATTCATAAACTTTTTTGAAGGTGGGAGGGTCCCTTTAACCTTGAAGAGTTGGAATTATTTTTGGATTTTGAAGAACTCCGTTAGCAACAGAAATCAATCAAGAGCAAGTTTAATAGAGCCTCATGTTGATTCTGAACACTTTCACGCTGAACATATTTAAACATAGTATTTGAACATATTTAAGCCTCTAGGCCCTAAACGTGTAGGTATAGAGCATGTTAAAAACCAGTGTCTCCGTAGCAAATTGAGCTTTGATGGTCTTTCCTAAACTCTGATTACACACACTCCCATGCAGGCACGTAGCCAGGATTTTGCTCAGGGAGGGGCCACAGGTCACGGCCTATATGTAGTGTCGTACCCCCTCCAAAAAAAGGAAAACTCCTCGGATTTCGCCCGCTATTTTTTGGGGAGTGGTGCAGCTGCTATTTTTTTTATTAAATTTCATTTTTATTTTTCGTCTTGGGGGGGGGGGGGAGAAGGCCCCCGTGCCCCCCTTGGCTACGTCCCTGCTCCCATGATGTTTTGGGATCCCCGCTGCTTTGGATTGTGTGCTCTAGCTGCCATTCTGTATCGATTCGTTGTAAGAACACAAATTAAAGGAATCGACCAATGCAATTTGTCATTTTCATGTTAACCCGCGCACCTTAGAACCGACGGGCGGGAAGGCGGGAGGGGGGGGGGGGGAGCGGATGACCGCCCCCCTGAGATCTCAAAAACGAAGCAAGATAGCGACAAGCGGTAAACGGCATGGGGTACGCACGGACACGGTCTATAATTTTTACTAAGGTCATTTTCAGGTCAGATCAAAGATGACGTCACAGGGGTCAAAAAAGTCAAAATGGCGGCGCTAGATATGGTGAGTTTTTAACGAATAACTTTCGAATTGGTCAAGCTAGGAACAAAATAAGGGAACCATCGTGATCCTCTCGTCCATCCGCATCGACCCATTTATGTATAGGTATGTTGACCTCGAAAGGTCAAGGTCAAAGGTTGACCTCAGGTCACGTGGCCTCGAGGTCATCATGTATATCATTCGATGCGCCTTGACGAACTGAACACAATGAGACCATCTGCGCGGCTGTATCTTGTTTCTGTAAGGAGTTATTGGCAAAAAAACTTTGGTGACCTTTGATGACGTCACATGACCTTACAGCTGCCCAACAGCAAAACAGGCCTCAATGTAGTGAAGGTTGATCGTATATGAAGTCATGTATGGTATATGGGGCCATTCTGACGCGTTTTAGTGGGAAAACAGGGAGTTGATTTTTCCCCCATTGATTTATAATGGGGAGGTCGAGAAATTGACCTGACCTTAGGTCATCGACATCAAAATTCCGAGATAAAAAATTGTAGCTAGCAATGACCTAATAACATCCTCCGATTTTCAAAGGACTCCGTCATCTAGGGGAGAGTGGGGTAATTTGGCCGCTTTTTTTAGAAAACGATATAACTTAAAATTGACGACACATTTCTGCATTTTCTCAACGCTGGCAGGTGTCGCATTCATTTTACTTTACTGGACAGTGAACTTGAAATGATAGAGTAATTACTTATATTGAAATTGTGACGTATTACAAAGGTCTGCAAGGCGGCCAAATTGCCCCACTAGCAGGGTTATTTGGCCGGGGGTGTGGGGCAATTTGGCCGGTGTTAGTTTGCGGTCGAGATTTTCTGTTATATTGCGAGTCAGCTTCAGATTCAGCAATGACGTGTGTCCTATGACGCATTTGCCACATTTTGGAAGTTGGCTCAGGGGTCACAGGAGTCAAAATAGCCAAATTGATTGCACTTGATTGCACTACATCCTACCTCAGCGATCGCGTGCAGCGCGTTGTACTGAACGGCAAGCATTCGGCGTGGACTGCTGTGCAGTCAGGCGTGCCCGAAGGCAGCATTTTGGAACCTTTGTTGTTCGCGTGCTTTGTTGCTGACATCCCGAAGTGTATGGAGACTGGCTGCCTGTTATATGCAGACGATGTCAAGCTGTTTCACCGAGTGGGGTCCGATGATGATGTTGCTTTACTTCAGGCGGACTTAGACAAGCTTCACGACTGGTGTAAAACATGGAAACTAAAACTCAATCCGGTTAAATGTCAAACGATCACTTTCACCCTTAGGACAACTCCCATTCAGGCGACCTACAGAGTTAATGTGTAAGCGGATTTCCGCTTACATGTTATGCGAGCGGATACTGGGCCTACCAGAAGTGAAAGTGGCAACTCTAAATTCGTCCTGTGCTGCAATAATGTCCTTGGTTTGTTGTCGCGTGTTTAGTGCTATTTAGTTATGATACTGATTTGTAATGACTATTTTATTATTTGATATTGATCGGTACCAATGTTTCTTTAGTTATGTGTCATATTTCTTATCCGAAGAGTTTTAGACTTCCTGTAATGATTTTGTCCAATGATGTAGCGGCGCGCCACGCGAGAGCCAATCAGGTAATCGCTTATTCTGACCAATGAGAGAGCAGCCGAATTTCCGTTGAGCCCCCGTCGCGTCCAGAGCGGGAATTCGGTGCGCCGCGACATGGCGAGGATCGAGATGTGCTTGGATTGCGCCTGCTTGAACGGTGGGTTTCAACTTTCGTGATAATTACTGTTTATTTTACTTCACATTCTCTAATAACGGGTTTTGATATTTCGTGCCGGCTTTGTATGTGTCGGGATTGTGACAGTTGTTTGTCTTTTCTTTCTAGGGCGTTTCAGTTTGGTTGTTGGTCTGCTGAATACACGCTTGGTTGGCTCCGAGTTCGGCGTGTGCCTCTGACGCCAGCGGCCGGGGCTAGACGCCTACATCTGGTGGCAGCGGTGGGATGCTCTGAGCTCGACGGCCTAAGCTTGACGGCCTGCATCTGGCGTCAGTAGGATTCTCCGAGCGCGACGGCCTACATCTGGCGTCAGTATAAGATTCTCCGAGCGCGACAGCTGACTGCTCAGCGTCTACACGCCGGTGAGACCTATCCAGTTCGGACTTATCCGATAGCGGGATGTGCCTGAATCCGATAGCGGGATGTGCCTGAACGTTTGTGTCACCCGATCTAAGCGATCGCCCTTTGACCATTGTTGGAGCGGGTAATCCTGCCTCGCGGTCCGAGGACTACCGGCCACTCCCGATGGAGACTGGGACGAGTGCACTCCCCCCTGTTGCGGACACGAGCACCTTCTGACCCCCCGGAGACTCAGGTGCTTCCCCCCCCCCTGCCGAGGACGCCGTGCGTGGTATTCTCCGGTGACAATGCGCGCACTACCCCCCCCCCTTATGAAGACGCACGTGGACATTTGAAGCTGAGGTGTGCCCAACTGGGCTGACGTGGACATAAACATTTGGTGGTTGGGGATATGAGTGGTGACAAGGGTGTTTCATTGATACTGTGTGTCATGTATGTGCTTGGTTTGGGAAGGTGTGATGTTGGTTGCTGGTAAAGTGTTGCGGTCTCACTGTAACGAGGTTATACTGGCTCTACGGTTTCTTTTTCCATTGTAAAACGTCCTTTCCATCGCCTTTCTCGCAGTAATTTGAGCATTTAATTTTAGCGTAACTTGTTGAATTACTTTCCGTATTAACGACTCTGCGGTTCCCCTTACATCACCGATTTTTTTCCGTTGGAAGTGTGCCAAATTTGACATTCAGCATGGCGACGCAGTCACTATCGGTCGGTCTGCCGTCTTTCGCCGGTAAGGGCAGTGTCTCTCGTTTCATCGCGGACTTTGACACGTTTGCAGTCCTACAAGGATGGGATGACGATAAAAAAGTAGCTCTGCTGCCTCTGTGCTTGTCCGGAATTGCGAGGGACGCCTATGATGCGTTCCCGACCGAGTGCAAGAAGAAGGTAGGCGACGCGTGCAAGAGATTGGAACTGGCTTTCCCCTCCGGCGACAAAGTCGAGGCACAGGTCCAGCTCCGGTCTTTGAGACTCACAACAGATGACAGCCTTGATGCTTTTGTGGTGAAGCTTCGAGGGCTAGTCAGTCGCGCATTTCCCGACACCCGACATACCGATCATGACCCCTTGCTGTACAATTACTTCCTCCAATCACTGCCACCGACATATCAACAAGCGCTAATAGGCGAGGGCATCCAGACGTTCGACAGTGCGGTGGCAAAGGTGAGAAACCTCTCATGCGCCGCGAAGGTGGCAGCGAGCCAGACGGTTCGGCAGGTAGCGGCCACAGACGAGACAGACCTACTTCGTCGGAAAGTTCAGGAGCTGGAGTTGAAACTCTCGCGACTGGAGCGTCCGCAGGTAAGCGCTCGTTCTCCCCCAGTGCCCAGCAGCGGCCGTACTTGCTTCTGTTGTGGGAGGCCCGGTCACAACCAGGCGCGGTGTCGGCAAAGGCACCTGCCGTGTCATGTGTGTGGGACCAAAGGACACTTGGCCCGGATGTGCACGCAGCAGGTAAACCCCCAGCGGGCTGGGCCCGGCCCCGACCCCAGACCCGACCAGCAGCGGACCCCAGTCTCAGGGTTCCAGCGGGGACCAGGTCCACATCAGTGGGATGCCAGACCACAGGACCAGCGGCCGCAGCCGTTGCAGCCGCCCCGGATGGCCCAGTCGTTGCAGCCCGAGCAGATGAGAGGACAGTCCACTTGAATGCTGACATGACATTTGACGCTGATGTGGGAGGTGTGACGTGTTCAGTGACGCTGGACACCGGCAGCAGCATTAATATCATTCACAAATCCGTTTTTGATGTGCTCCCCAAGGCCCCTCCCCTTTTCACTACGGCCACAGTGGCACACACGGTTAGCAGGGACCCCCTACCACTGATCGGTCGTACACAGATTGCCGTTAAAGTTGCTGGAGAAGTAGTGGTGGTTCCATTCTATGTTTCGGATCAGATTGACTGCACTGTTTTGTTGGGATTGGAGTTCTTTGGCGTGTGCCCGTGTGTTCTGGATCTCACCAAGAGTCAGCTGATCCTCAGCTCTGCGAAAATGGTCAGAACCATCTCCGCTTCAGTCTTCTCGGTGGGTAAGGTGATTTGTCAGAGAGACATCGCGGTTCCGGCCGGACACGAGGTTTTCTTTCCAGGTTTTGTTCCAAACGTCGACTTCAGAGGGCCAGCACTGTGCGAGCCATTGCTTGAAGTCCCGGGACTCGAGTTGGTCCCTTCCATGGTGCAGGTAAACGGTCAGAGTGTTCCGTGCCTTGTGAGAAACATTACAACTGAGCCGGTCACGATCCCCAAGCGTGCGGAGATCGGTAGACTGGAAGTGGGCGTGGCTGAGTTTCCAGTCCCTTCAGGTGACGCAGATCCCAATTGGCGTGAAAAGATAGACCTGTCAGACACAGACCTCAGTAAGGAGCAGAAGGAGAAGGTGACCGAGCTGCTGACCAAATATAGTGACATGTTTGATGGTCGGTTGGGCTTCACATCCGCGGTGGAGCATCACATCGACACAGGTGACAGTCCGCCGATACGTTCAGCACCCCATCGCGTCCCACCATTCCTGGAGGATAAGGTAAGGGCCGAGATACAACGCTTGGTGGATCTAGGGGTTCTGGAAGAGTCGAATGGATATTGGAGTAGTCCTGCATGCTTTGTCGCAAAGAAAGATGGACGAGTCCGGATCTGTGCTGACCTCCGAAAGGTTAACGCTGTGACTAAGATGCCTGCTTATCCTGTCCCCAGAATAGATACGATTCTAGATTCCCTGGGTGGAAATTCAATGTTCTGTGTGCTTGATCTACGCATGTGTTATTTTCAAATCGGTGTGAGAGAAGAGGATCGTCCTAAAACGACTATCGTCACCCCGTTCGGCGCTTGGCAGCACCTTCGGCTCCCGATGGGACTCAATGGTGCCGCGGCTAGCTGCGCCCGCATGCTCGATATTGTTTTGCGCGATCTTCCCAAGGGCACGTGTCATTCCTACTTTGATGATGTTTGTTTGGGTGGTAAGACGTTCGAGGAGACACTTGAGAAGCTCGAGCTAGTTCTAGACAGGCTCCACCGAGCCGGTCTCACGATCAATCTG
Organism: Amphibalanus amphitrite; assembly: GCF_019059575.1. NCBI lineage: Eukaryota > Metazoa > Arthropoda > Thecostraca > Balanomorpha > Balanidae > Amphibalanus > Amphibalanus amphitrite. The sequence goes on from NW_024883868.1 coordinate 19,483, forward strand.
GAAAAGTGCTCCCTGTTCCGTTCGAGTGTCAAATTCTTGGGACATGTGGTGGATGAGAGTGGCTTGTCTCTCGACCCCGACCGTGTGAGCAAAGTGCGCGACTGGCCGATTCCGCGGACAGCCAAGCAGCTCTCCTCATTCCTAGGGCTGGCTGGTTACATGCGCAAATTTGTCAAAAATTTTGCGAGCATCTCTGCACCGCTCTTCAAGCTGTTGCAGAAAGACGTGAAGTTCCAGTGGTCAGAGGAGGCGCAGTTCTCGTTCGACCAGCTTCGCAAAGCCCTCAGTGAAGCCCCAGTGCTGACGCTGCCCGATTTCAGCCGAGACGCAGGTCCTTTTATTCTTGATTGTGATAGTTCTGACACCCAGGCGGGCGCCGTGCTGCTACAGGTTCAGGGTGGCGTGGAGAAAGTGATCGCGTATGGGAGTCAGAAGCTGTCAAAATCGCAGATGAATTACGGTACCACTCAGAAAGAACTGCTAGCGGTAGTGATCTTCGTGCAAAAGTTTTCTGCGTACCTGGAAGGTAAGGAATTTAAAGTACGGAGTGATCACGCGAGTCTCCGATGGCTGCTCAATTTCCGCAACCCGACTGGCATGCTTGCCCGCTGGCTCCAGATCTTGTCTCAGTTCCACTTCACCATCGAGTATCGCCCAGGCGCCCTCCACACAGTGCCAGACGCTCTCTCCCGCAGACCAGACGAGCAGACTGATCAGTCATGTCAGACGGACCCAGAGACTGAATACTGCTTTCAGGTAAGGTCAGACGATTGGTCGACCAGCTACATTCGCTCGGAGCAAGACAAGGATGAGGATATCGCGGAAATATCGAAGTGCGTCTCCGCGGGAACCAAGCCCAAAGCTAAGGATCTACCCCAGTCGTGTCGCAAATACTTGTCGCAGTGGCCCAGATTGCGACTGGTGGGCGGAGTTCTGTTCCGCGTGTACAGAAGAAGGCCTGGCGATTCTGATCAGCTACAGGTAGTGCTGCCCAAGAGTCTGATCTCAGGGGCGCTGACTTCTCTGCACGCCGGACCCACGGGAGGTCATTTCGCTAGTGATAAGTTGTTAGCTCAAGCTAGGTTAAGGTTCTGGTGGCCCGGCATGGCTGTAGATATAGAAAAGTTCTGTAAGTCGTGTCACCGCTGCGGCGAGCGGAACAAGCCGGTTCCCGCCCCGCGAGCGTCCCTGGGCCAGCTGCCAGCCTCATCGCCCATGGAGGTAGTAGCGCTCGACATTTTGTCTGGCCTGCCAGTGACGTCGCAGGGGCACAGACACTTGCTCGTAGTTATCGATCATTTTTCGCGATTTGTAGAGTGTATTCCGTTGAAGACACAAGAGGCGACTGAGGTAGCTCAGGCGTTTGTCAGAGAGTTTGTGTCTCGATATGGGGTGCCAAAGACGATCCATTCGGATTTGGGTGGCTGCTTCACCGGGGAAGTTATGAAGCTCACGTGCCAGTTACTGGGGATAGAGCAGTCACATACCACGGCATTCCATCCGATGGGTAATTCAATCTGTGAAAGAATCAATCGTACGGTGCTTGGTATGCTGTCTAAATTCCTTGAGGATCACGAGCACTCAGACTGGGACATCCACCTGCCCCTTTTGATGCTCGGGCTCCGCAGTCAGGTGCACCGCTCCCTCGGCGTGTCACCGTACTGCGTACTTTTTGGCAGGGAGCCAAGGCTGCCCGCCGATGCCGAGTACGCCGGTCCTACTCGGTGCAGGACCCGACCCATCACGGAGTATCTAGAGAGGCTGCAGACCAATCTGCGTGCTCTGCACAAAGTAGCACTAGAGAACTCGAACAGAAGTCATCAGAAGAACAAGGAGATTTATGATAGAAAGCTAAATGAGAATAGTTACCTACCTGGAGACAAAGTGTATCTGCATAAGGGAATCGTTCCGCGCGGTCAGTATTATAAGTTTTTGCGTCCTTGGAAGAGAGCAGTAGTAGTAGATCAGGTCGGTCCTCTGAACTATAGGATCAGACTAGAAGGAGCTAGGTCTACGCTCATCGTACACCACAACAGGTTGAAGCCTCGAGTGGATACCGGAGAAGGTGAGTCACCGGTGACCGCACCGACAGCGTCCGTCTCACGGGCGGACCCCGCCGCGAGACCACAGCCGGCTGTCGGGACAGCAGCAGGCGTGACCTTTCCGACAGGCCGAAGGAGGATGGATGGTGTCAGTGACAATCAGAGGGTAAGTGGTGCGCAGTGTGAAGGTAGGCCTAGTTGCCAACCAGCTGACGCCGCTAGTCTTGACGACTCAGGACCGCCGGCCCTGTCCCTGCTGAATCCGTTCGCCATATCTTTCGCCCCGCAGACACCCCCAGTTCAGACAGAGACAGCGCGCGAGACACGTGAGACGCCAGAGGGAGTCGCAGAACCGATAGCAGGTTCAGCTCCGACTGGAGCAGCAGAGGTGCCGCCCGACGTGGCGAACACTCAGGTTACCGCAGATATGCGCAGTCCCGAATTGCGTAGGTCAACACGAGTAGTCATTCCTCCCGACAGGTATTCGCCGTGATTTTCCGTTGTGGGTACCTATCACACAGAGCTGCTGTGTGCTGCTGTCGTTTTTAATGTTTAATACTGGGTGAAAGGCAATGACATTGGGCGATAACTTGACTTGAGATTCCTATCGTAGTAAGAACAGCTGCAAGCGAGCCTTAGTGTTACCTCTGTACAATGGGCACCTAGGTAGTTCTCTAGCGAATGGAGAAGCGCACGAGCTGAGCTGCAATACGGAGTTATTCAGTTGAGACCGAACATGTTTAGCCGTCCAGTTAAAAAAAAAAAAGTTCCTTTGTTCGTAGGTCGATGCGTTGTATTGTGTGTGTAAATAATCGAGAAGTTTCTTCGCGTTAGGGAGGAAGGGTGTAAGCGGATTTCCGCTTACATGTTATGCGAGCGGATACTGGGCCTACCAGAAGTGAAAGTGGCAACTCTAAATTCGTCCTGTGCTGCAATAATGTCCTTGGTTTGTTGTCGCGTGTTTAGTGCTATTTAGTTATGATACTGATTTGTAATGACTATTTTATTATTTGATATTGATCGGTACCAATGTTTCTTTAGTTATGTGTCATATTTCTTATCCGAAGAGTTTTAGACTTCCTGTAATGATTTTGTCCAATGATGTAGCGGCGCGCCACGCGAGAGCCAATCAGGTAATCGCTTATTCTGACCAATGAGAGAGCAGCCGAATTTCCGTTGAGCCCCCGTCGCGTCCAGAGCGGGAATTCGGTGCGCCGCGACATGGCGAGGATCGAGATGTGCTTGGATTGCGCCTGCTTGAACGGTGGGTTTCAACTTTCGTGATAATTACTGTTTATTTTACTTCACATTCTCTAATAACGGGTTTTGATATTTCGTGCCGGCTTTGTATGTGTCGGGATTGTGACAGTTGTTTGTCTTTTCTTTCTAGGGCGTTTCAGTTTGGTTGTTGGTCTGCTGAATACACGCTTGGTTGGCTCCGAGTTCGGCGTGTGCCTCTGACGCCAGCGGCCGGGGCTAGACGCCTACAAATGGTCATGTGCTTAATCGTTGTCAGGAGGTGCGCGATTTAGGCATCCTTTTGGACGCTAGGCTTACGTTTTCGCAGCATGTTGATGCCACTATACGGAAATGTAACAAGATGTTAGGCCTAATAATGCGCAGTGTACAGTTGCCTCGATGTCCCCGGCGGGTCAAATTCAATCGAACTGCGCTGCTTGCCGCCTACAAAGCTCACGTCCGCTCAATTGCTGAGTACGGCAGCGTTGTCTGGAGCGGTGCAGCAAAGACCCATCTTGTGCGGCTCGAGCGAATGCAGCATCGTTTTTTGATGTGGCTGGCATCAAACTCAGACGGAGACGGCTCCAGTCTTGATTACGTGTGTCTCCTGAACCGCTTTGGTTTGTGCTCGATTAAGTCCCGCTTTGTACAGACCGATCTTTCATTTCTAGTCAATGTGTATCGCAATAGGATTGACTGCCCTTACCTGATGGCAATCTTCGGACTAGCAGTCCCCAACAGACGCTCTCGACAGACAGGGCTGTTCCACGTACCGTTCGGTCGCGTGAACACTGTGAAGTCAGGGTTCACTGTCCGTATCCCTGTGCTATGTAACCGCTTCTTGCAACATACACCCACCGCTGACATGTTGGCACCATCGTGCTCTGTTTTATCGGACATCCGTGAGTTTGCTCGTTCTCAGGGAACGTACACACTGGCGGTCCCAGGGGGGGGGGGCCACGGGGGCCATGACCCCCCCTTTGGTGCTGAAAGGTGGGGCCATACTATCTTTTGGCCCCACCTTTCAGATCGAACAAAAGTCATAGAAAGCTTTTTGTATGTTTCATTTTCTTTCTTGCGCCATCAAAGGACGTAAATTTTACTCATGAGTGGGCTCAGCTTCGCATTCTGTCAATTTGGCGGTCAGCGTCGCTGGCACCGGTTCACGAGTAAGGCCGGGTCTCATATGGAATATCAGCGTGGGTTTACTTGAGGCTCTTGTAGGTCCAGCAATGACTGGCATGAGACCCTCTTCGGCAGTGGTGGGTGGGCCCTGCCAAATGAGCGTGGCTCTACGACACTAAAGTAAGACCTCATGGGTTGGTGCGGTGCACCTCAGAAGCCCGGTGGTGACGCCGTATGCCGGCTTGGTTTCTTAAGGATTAGCGTGGGACCTCCGGGGCCTGCTTAGAGTTTGCATGAGCTAGTATGCAATTTCAGAGGTCTGTGTGTAATGTGTACACAGTGGCGGTCGCGTGGGGGGGGGGGGGGTGGGGGGCATCAGGGTCATGCCCCCCAAAGGCCAATAAAATGGGCCATCATATCATTTGCCCCCCCCTCAAACAACCGATGGGCCTCCATAGGTGTATGGGGCCCTGGCCCTTATTCGATCGTCACGAGGCTCAAAAAACCCACTCCAAGCTATTAATATAGCTCCCACACCGGTCTTTGAGCGTCCTACACTGACATCTGAGGGAACTTCAGTGGCGGTCAAGCGCCCATGTTGGCCGCTAACAGCCCACATCGACCTCTTAAGCCCCACATCTGGCCTATGAGGGCCCCTAACCGGCCTCAGGGGCCCCAACCGGCGTCTGAGCGTCTCACACCGGTCTCTGGTGGCCTTATTTCTGTCTCTGGTGTCCTAAGACGAACCTTTAGGTGCCAATGAGGGCCCCTCACTGGCTGCTAAAGACCCGATGCCGGCCTCTAAGGGCCTGCATTGGCCTCTGAGGAGGGCCCATCTTGGCCTTTGAGGGCCCTCTGCTGGTCTCTGGGGTCCAACGACGGCTCATGCCGGTCTTTTAGAGCCCCACGCTGACATCTGAGGGCCCCATGTTGGCCTGTAATGAGTAAGAACCCACATTAGCCTCTGAGAGCCCAACTCGGTCTCTGATGGTCTCAAACTACTGGCCTTTGCAGTTTGCAGGCCCTAATCTGGCCTTCGTGAAAACATACATGGGTGGGCTTCTGAAGATCAGAGGGCTTACGCAGACTCCTGTACAGCCTTACGTTGGTCCTGATCGAGATCACTTTACGTCCTGATGGTCCCGCGTAGATTCCCTCATAGTTCGACATCGGGACCCCATGAGGCGTTGTGGGTCTTGGGGCTGGCAGAGACTGATGACATCCTCAGGGCTCAGGGCCAGTCTTTTCAGCATGAGGACTAGGCAGGTTGAGTGAGCCCCAATAGAGCCGTTACGAAGCCCGCAGGAGTTGCGCGCGGCCCTCAGAGATGCCAATTTTGAAAGCCAGGAACCTTTGGACTCCAGAGGTCGGTGTACCTACTCTCTCCCGCCGCCACACAACTATATGGGGTAAATGTCATAGTCTGAAAATGCTCTCTGGGTTTCACATGCTTGTTCAAAGCAAGACTGGTAGGTATCTGTACTTTTCCGAATTGTTTTATAGTGGTAAGGTCATAAATCCGCGTGCCCGACCTTCCAGTATATGCTACACCGATCCGTCGCCATGGTGCAGTGGCCCGACCGGTGGAAACACCGTGGGACGGGAAATGGAACTGGTGATTTTGCCTTAAATTGTGCTTAAAGATTCCACGCAAGAATGACATGGATGAAGCATAATTAGTGCCAACTGCGCGGCGCCTCGTGGACGTAAAAATTAGCCGATCACCACCCCCCCCCCTCCGGTGACGGATAAATGTAGGGTAGCCTGGGGCAAGACGCCCCAGATAATTTATTTTGCTACATAAGTTTTGTCCCACATCACCTGGAAGGCCAAATTTGTGCTCAATGCTTTTTTTTTGACATTTTACTTTAAATTCCACCCCTCAAATTCATTCACTTAAAATCGGACTCCTAGCTAGGAAGTGATTTGTGAAGCAACTGCAAATGGGGCATTTTGCCCCAACCCCAGGGCAAAACGCCCCACGGCCTGGGGCAAGAAGCCCCATACGCTAGATTAAAGATTAAACATGCTAGTTGGCTTAAATATTATATGAGAGGTCGTTAGACCTTGGGAAGCACGGCACTGAAGTTAGCTCCTTTCATCCTATAAGGTGTTCAGCTATGACACTATTGTATGGGCAGGTTTTTCACCTGCCTCATAAGGCCAAGTAATAAATTATTGCAATGGAAATGTTAACAAAATACTTCCTTCGCCATCCAGTTGCTGAGAAAAGTACATATAAATGCATAGAAACTTACTGTTAGCCAGCTACTGAACATTAGGAAGTGGGTAGTCTGAACAACACATGAGGTAAAACGCCCCATGGGGCGTTTTGCCCCGCGACCTACTGGGGCGTTTTACCCCATCACGTAGTTCGGTCAGAGAACAACGCCTAGCTCTCCAGCAAGGCATAATTTAACACGAACCAACCCGGTATTATAAGCGTTAGATAAAGTTGTTCAAAATACATAAAAGTCGTTAACCTGATGTGGACCATAAAAGAACGCCATAATGCATAAGCTGACAACAAAACATAAAAATCACTCCAAAAACACATTTTTGGCTATATCTCCCTAAAGAGTCATCACAATTTCTTTCCAGTCTGCTCATATAATGATCATATAGTGCACGTTTTATAGAAGAGATGATGTTTCTCCAGAACCTTGCCAGTTCCGAGAAACATTGGTGAGGCGTTTTACCTCGGCGGGCGGGGCGACTTGCCCCGGTCTACCCTATTGTCCCGCGAGTGTGAGTTTGGCCCCCCCTTTTGCTAGCGGCTGCGACCGCCAGTGAACGTACATGTAATGTGTTGTCATCGTTGTGTGCATGTGTTGTGTTGTGTTACCTAGTTTAAATTGACTGCCACTGTAAATGGGCTGCAAGGCCTGTAGTCGGTTAATGCAAATACAGAATACAGAATACAGAATTAGCGGCTCTAGATGCGATCACAGTTTTTTACGAATAACTTTTGAAGTAATCAAGCTAGGCCAAAACTTCGAGTACCATCGTAATTCTCTCGTCAGTCCGCATCGAAAGATATATGTGTTGACCTTGTGAAGTCAAGGTCAAAGGTTGACCTCAGGTCATGTTGCATCAGGTCGCTTGACCTCAAGGTCACGTGATTTCAAGGTCATCATGCATATCATTCGATGCGCCTTGGCGAGCTGAACAGAATGAGACCATTTGTGCGGCTGTACCATTTTTATGTAAGGATTTATTAGCAAAAAACGTTTGGTAACCTTTGATGACGTCACATGCTCTTACAGTTGACCAATCGGAAGTAAGGCATCAAAGAAGTCAAAGTTGGTCATGAATCATGTCATTTATGGTACAATTGACCATGAAAACTCGGCCGTCCCAGCATAGTGACCATGAGCGCACCGGCCAAATTGCCCCGCTAGTCCCGGCCAAATTACCCCATATTGCCATTCTGAAAATTTTTGTCTATAAAGCCATCACGGCTTTACGGAATTAGATAAAATTGCTCTTGGAACAGCTGAACACCCCCAAGAATGGCGCTATAATGTCTGAATTCGTTTTTAGCCCAAATACTACATGTTATACAACTTTGTAAACAGAAGTAAAAGTTACCATTTTCTAATGAAATTAACGTTTTATTAATTTTGAATAAAACTACGAGGGGCAAAGTTTTGACATTTGTCCTCCAGTTATTTCTACCCATGACAAATGAATAGAGACTAGAGTTATTTCACTCACTTTTATTAGACATCGTACAGGTGGGGGCGGCCAATTTACACCACCGGCCAAATTACCCCACTCTCCCCTACTGTAGCTCTGACACGGTGACAAAGTTGCAAAAAAGTGACTGAGGTTGGGTCATTCAAAGTGACCTAGTGACCTGACCTTAAAAGTTAGGAGGTTCAAACTTGCACACCATGTGTAAAATTGATGAGAAAATAGTCATACAAAATTTTGCGGCGCTATGCGCCGCGGTTTTTCCGCTATTCGTGAAAAACCTCAGGGGGCGGATAACCGCCCCCCGTCGGTGCGCGGGTTTAACAGTATAGGTAAAGCCGATTCACAGTAGCCGTTTTCACGATGTGGAGCTGGTACACATTTGGTTCACATTTGGTGCAGATTCGGTGCAAACTTGATCAAATTAGGTTCATTGCGTTTTTTGGACGTTATCAGCTTGGGTCGGGTGGGGTTGCAGTTGCTTATATGTATACTTGATTTTTTTATCAATTTATCAGACGTTATTTTCGATTAAAACGCTGAAATAATTTCGTGCTATGAAGATACATACATATTTGTTGTAACAGAGATTTGGTGCAGATTTGGTCCAACATGGTTCGTTCACCAGATAACCCGTCGTGAAAACAGTTAATAGTAATACGCATACACATATACAAAACGCAATGCTTATCTAACTTACTATTCAAACAGAATCCGTCTGTCTGTGAGTCTGTGTGTCCGCACATCGTGTAGTGGGTTCAATTAACCTCACCTACACGGCAGATGGTACGGCGTAGGGGGTTGAAATTTGCACACCTTCTAGGTGACGTCACGGGTCAGCGCCTTTTCTAGGTTTCGACTCGCTGGGGTGCACGGTTGGCACGTGGCGGGCGCCGGAAGAACGCCAATGAAATTTTGATCGGTTCGTAGCCCGATCTTCACTGAGAGCCGGGGTCGACAAACTTTGTGGACTAAATGCATGCCGATCGGTGGCGGGTGCCTCGCATTGGCAGATGGGCAGGTTATTAATTTGAATGAAAAGTGGCGAGAGAATGTGGTGATTTTCATTCAATGGGAACAGTTGATGATACAAGTATAAAAATGCACCGCGTTTGCCGCAAGGCGTCACATTGGTCACAGGGCGTCATTTTGCCCCGAATCGCACAGTTTTGTCAAATATGGTCCGATGTGGGTGCAATTTGGTGCAAAGATGCATGCTCATCCACCGGGTAAAAATGCGCCGCGTTTGCCGCAATGCGCCACTTTTGTCACAAGGCGCCATTTCCGACAAACTCGACTAAGGCTAATGGAATGGCACGAATAGGAGCAGGGCTAGAAGCACTTTTAAAGTCTGATTTAAAAAAAAGTTAAATGGATCCAATTATTATGTGAGCTGACATGACCCAGTGGTAGGCAGTGGTAGTGGTAGGGGTAGGGGTAGTGGTAGTGGTAGGGGTAGGGGTAGTAGTAGTAGTAGTAGTAGTAGGGGTAGGGGTAGGGGTAGGGTAGTGGTAGTGGTAGGAGTAGTGGTAGGAGTAGTGGTAGGGGTAGGGGTAGTGGTAGGGGTAGAAGTAGGGGTAGGGGTAGTGGTAGGGGTAGTAGTAGGGATAGTGGTAGGGGTAGTAGTAGGGGTAGTGGTAGAGGTAGGAGTATGGGTAGTAGTAGTGGTAGGGGTAGTGGTAGTGGTAGATGTAGTGTTAGGGGTAGGGTTAGGGGTAGTGGTAGGGGTAGTGGTAGGGGTAGTGGTAGGGGTAAGGGTAGGGGTAGTGGTAGGGGTAGTGGTAGGGGTAGTGGTGGAGGCAAAAGTTAAACAGTGGCCCGGGCTGATCCCATCGGACGAGAGGTGACCTAGGTGACCTGGCCTAACCCAAAGTGACCGGGGCTGACCCCTTTGACCCGTCTTGACCCCGTATCACCCCACTTTCATCCAACGAAGCCCTCAGAACAGTTTTTTTATTCTCTTCACATTTCCGTCCATATCTATGCTTCTAGACGACACATCGATTTGAATCGAACACCATTCGAAAGCAAATTGGCCGGTGCCGCAATTTTTTCCTACCACGCAGCAAAGCAAGTGGCGCAGCCGCTTGTCTAACTTACTATTTGAACAGAATCCGTCTGTCTGTCTGTGTGTCCGCACATCGTGTAGTGGGTTCAATTTGTTACGGCTGCAGGGCAGACGGTACGGCGCAGGGGGCTGAAATTTGCACACCTTATAGGTGACAGAACGGGTCAGCGCCTTTTCTAGGTTCCGACTCGCTGGGGTGCACGGTTCGCGCGTGGGGCGCGCCGGAAGGACGCCAATGAAATTTTGATCGTTTCGTAGATCTTCATTGAGAGCCGGGGTCGACAAACTTTGTGAGCTAAATGCATGCCGATCGGTGGCGGGTGCCTCGCATTGGCGGATGGGCAGGTTTTTAATTTGAATAAAAAGTGGCGAGAGAATGTGTTGATTTTCGTTCAATGGGAAGAGTTTGTGATACAAGTATAAAAACGCACCGCGTTTGCCGCAATGCGTCACATTGGTCACAAGGCGTCATTTTTGCCGCAAATTGCACAACTTTATCTAATATGCTGCAATAAGGGTACAACTTGGTGCCAGGATGCATGCTCAACCAACAGGTACAGATGCGCCGCGTTTGCCGGAATGCGCAACAATTATCTCAGGGCGTCATTTTTGCCGCAAATCGCACAGTTTTGTCAAATATGGTCCGATATGGGTGTAATTTGGTGCAAAGATGCATGCTCAATCACCGGGTGAATATGCACCGCGTTTGCCGTAACACGCCACATTTGTCACAAAGCCCTATTCCCGACAAAATCGATTAAGGGTAATGGAATGGAACGAATAGGAGCGGTGCTAGAAGATCTTTTAAATATTGATTTTTAAAAAAACATTTATTGGATCCAATTAGTATGTGACCTGACATGACCCAGTGGTAGGTAGTGGTAGTGGTAGGGGTAGTAGTAGTGCTAGGAGGTAGGGGTAGGGGTATAGGGGTAGGGGTAGTGGTAGGAGTAGTAGTAGGGGTAGGGGCAGGGGTAGTGGTAGGAGTAGTAGTAGGGGTAGGGGTAGGGGTAGTGGTAGGGGTAGTAGTGGTAGGGGTAGTAGTAGGGGTAGTGGTAGGGGTAGTGGTATGGGTAGGAACATGGGTAGTAGTAGTGGTAGGGGTAGGGGTAGTGGTAGTGGTAGTGGTAGATGCAGTGGTAGGGGTAGTGGTAGGGGCAGTGGTAGGGGTAGTGGTAGGGGTAGTGGTAGGGGTAGGAGTATGGGTAGTAGTAGTGGTAGGGGTAGTGGTAGTGGTAGTGGTAGTGGTAGGGGTAGTGGTAGGGGTAGTGGTAGGGGAAGGGGTAGTGGTGGAGGCAAAAGTTGAACAGTGGCCCGGGCTGATCCCATCGAACGCGAGGTGACCTTTGTGACCTGGCCTCACCCAAAGTGACCGGGGCTGACCCCTTTGACCCGTCTTGACCCCGTATCAGCCAATTTCATCCAACAAAGGCCTCAGAACAGTTCTTTTTTAAATTCTCTTCACATTTCCGTCCATATCTATGCTTCTAGACGACACATCGATTTGAATCGAACACCATTCGAAAGCAAATTGGCTGGTGCCGCAATTTTTTCCTACCACGCAGCAAAGCAAGTGGCGCAGCCGCTTGTCTAACTTACTATTCCAACAGAATCCGTCTGTCTGTCTGTGAGTTTGTGTGTCCGCACATCGTGTAGTGGGTTCAATTTGTTACGGCTACAGGGCAGACGGTACGACGTAGGGGGCTGAACTTTGCACACCTTATAGGTGACAGAACGGGTCAGCGCCTTTTCTAGGTTCCGACTCGCTGGGGTGCACGGTTCGCGCGTGGGGCGCGCTGGAAGAACGCCAATGAAATTTTGATCGGTTCGTAGATCTTCATTGAGAGCCGGGGTCGACAAACTTTGTGAACTAAATGCATGCCGATCGGTGGCGGGTGCCTCGCATTGGCGGATGGGCAAGTTTTTAATTTGAATAAAAAGTGGCGAGAGAATGTGTTGATTTTCATTCAATGGGAACAGTTTATTATACAAGTATAAAAATGCACCGAATTTGCCGCAATGCGCCACAATTATCTCAGGGCGTCATTTTTGCCGCAAATCGCACAGTTTTGCCAAATATGGCCCTAAAAAGGGTACAAATTGGTGCAAGGGTGCATGCTCAAACAACAGGTACAGATGCGCCGCATTTGCCGCAATGCGCCACATTTGCCACAAAGCGCCATTTCCGACAAAATCGAGTAAGGGTAATGGAATGGCACGAATAGGGGCAGGGCTCGGAACACTTCAAGTCTGATATTTTAGTACTGATTGGATCCAATTATTCTGTGACCTGACATGACCCAGTGGTGTTGGTAGGGGTAGGGTAGTGGTAGGGGTAGTGGTAGGGGTAGTGGTAGGGGTAGTGGTAGGGGTAGTGTAGGGGTAGGGGTAGGGGTAGGGGTAGGGGTAGTGGTAGGAGTAGTAGTAGGGGTAGGGGTAGTGGTAGGAGTAGTAGTAGGGGTAGGGGTAGTGGTAGGGGTAGTAGTAGGGGTAGTAGTAGGGGTAGTAGTAGGGGTAGTGGTAGGGGTAGTGGTAGGGGTAGTGGTAGGGGTAGGAGTATGGGTAGTAGTAGTGGTAGGTGTAGGGGTAGATGTAGTGGTAGGGGTAGGGGTAGGGTTAGTGGTAGGGGTAGTGGTAGGGGTAGTGGTAGGGGTAGTGGTAGTGGTAGGGGTAGGGGTAGTGGTAGGGGTAGGGGTAGTGGTGGAGGCAAAAGCAGAACAGTGGCCCGGGCTGATCCCAGCGGACGAGAGGTGACCTATGTGACCTGGCCTGACCCAAAGTGACCGGGGCTGACCCCTTTGACCTGTCTTGACCCCGTATCACCCAAATTTCATCCAAGAACGCCCTCAGAACAGCTCTTTTTAAATTATCTTCACATTTCCGTCCATATCTATGCTTCTAGACGACACATCGACATGAATCAAACACCATTCGAAAGCAAATTGGCTGGTGCCGCAATTTTTTTCTACCACGCAGCAAAGCAAGTGGCGCAGCCGCTTGTCTACTATACTATTTGTTAAATGAAACTCTGTGTGTCTGTTTGCACCGTGCAGGGGGGTGCTTTGACGCCGTGCACAGGTCAAACGGTGCGGTCGATGGGGCTGAAATTTTCGCAGGGTGTTGATGACGTCACGGGCACGTGCAGTGGCGTGTTTCGAGTCCCGGGGGGTGGATGGTTCGCACGTGGCACGCGCTGGAAAAGTGCGTATTTCCTCACAAATTTGCTCGGTCTTCAAGGCATCGGCAGCCGGGATCGATGAACTTTGCAACTAAAATGCATGACGATCGGCGGCGGGTGCCTCTCATTTGCGGATTGACAGCTTATTTATTTTGATAAACAGAGGCGAATGAAGGTGTTGATTTTCGGTAAATAAAGACAGTTTTCAATGCGCTTACACAAATGCACCAGTTTGCCGTAGTGCGCCACATTTGTCACGAGGTGCCATTTTTTGCCGCAAATCGCACAACTTTGTCAAATATGGTCCGATAAAGGTGCGATTCGGTGGAAGGATGCATGACAAAACGACAAGTACAAATGCACCGCTTTTGTCGCAATGCGTCACATTTGTCACAAGGCGCCATTTCCATCAAATATGATGAAGAATAATGGAATTACACGAGTAGGAGCACGATTAGGAACTCTTTTTTAGTTCATCAGTTTATATGATTGTGGGCGGCAGCCCCGCTGGGCGGCCCGTCTGCTGGGCGGCTGCCGCCGGTGCCGCCCGAGCAGGTTCCCGGCCGCCCGGGCCGCCCTGGTCTATATTACTATTTGAGGAGGGCGTAGTTTCTGTCTATTACGAAGGTCGCGACATGGTGCTACGTAGCGCGGGTTACAGGTCACACCGTTGCACCTACCGCGCTGAAATTTGCGCAAGTTATAGAACAAGGATGGACAACGTGCCTTTGAGCGGTCTCGGCTCGATCGGATCGATAGCGAGCGCGTGGCGCGTGCCCAAAAAGTGCAAATTCGCGTCATAGACTTTACATGTATAAATCGGCTGGCAAAAACGGGCGAAAATGGCTAAATTTTCCCGACACGGGTCCGTTCCCCGTGCAATATCTCGGCAGCCGTGCGCCCGATCGGCACGGGGAAAACAGCATCGTGTAGAGAATCGAACGGGCAATCGAATAGTGTGCGGTGCAGGGGTGGCACGCGCCACGTGCAAGTGTGAGGGCAATTTCATTTCAAAAAGTGCCATTTTAGACGTATTTTGGATTTTATTTTATTTTCCCGTGACCATCAGACTGAGAGAGTTGAAACAACGTCAATTGCCAAGAGAAATGTACCGCCTCTCATGGAAAAATTGTGGACAGCTAATTGATCAAAAACAATGTGGAAAAATCGCTGAATTAAAATGGTATTTGTCCACAATGTGCCACTAAAAAGATACACGGGATTTGCTGCTTAACCTGATACGCTTGACAATTGAAAATGCTATCATTAGAAAGAGCATTCAATTCTCTCCAAGATCCAATCATCACGTTTGCATGACAAGCAACAGTATTCTTAAAAATATAAATGTTTTAAACCTCTGCAAAACGATTTTTAGCGAAAATTATCTACGCCTTTCATTTGTCTTAAAACTACGCACCTCAATTATAAAGCACATTTGACAGATTCTGAAGTGGAAAGCATGCTTATCAGACACGGGCACCTCGATGCGGTGGATATTTTTTCCACAAACCAAAACGTTTAGCCGTCAAAAAGCAATCGACCGAAATGGATAGATAACCCAACCGACACAAGAACAACCGAACACCCGCCGATCGAAAATATCCCTTTTCGCGTTGCGGAGCACGCGGGTCACCCTAGTTATGTACTATATGTGGGCAGTTAATTATATCATCAATTATATGATGCATATTTAATCGCAACCACTTTTACTTGGATACATTTCCGGCATGATGGCTTGGGCCAGTCTTTCTTCCCGGCAGCGGCTGGAAAATTGGGATGCATGCTGTTCCGCAGCACATCTGAGCCGTGCGGCACAGCATAACTACCAGGCAGACTTTCGTCTGAAAGGGACGCCGTCCTTGGAATGAGCCGGACATGGCCGAGTGAGTGACAAAGCTGAACCAAGCTATACATATAACATATCTTGTATATAATTTCGTAATTGCCAGATTGCCTTTTTGTCAGAGCCTAATAAATCATCAACTATTTTAGTTTCGCCGAGCCGCTTCTAACAATTGTTCCAGTAATTTAGCGGCCGCATCATAACCAGCTTAGGATAAGGCAACAATGTTCCTGTGAAATCATTTTTCGTAGACAGTATGTTACAGTCATTAGGTTTAGCATCTAACTCACTCATCGATAACGACGTTCGCATGTATGTACACCTTGCCTCAGAAGAATTATCCAAAAATAGAAATACGGAACACCCATTATGCAATACGCATACAGATCTTGCCCCATAAGAATTTACTAAAAATAGAAATACGGGACACCCAGTGGCCATTATGCAATATAATCATCGTTATTTTCCATCGGGCGTACCATTGACATAGGAATTCGGATCAAGTCTAGGTCTAACTGCAAGAGCACGTTTGTCTTGTTCAACACGATCAGAACAGACCCAGATAAAGTATGTAGGTGGGTGGTGCCCAGTCCCACTGCCCACCATTTCCAGCATATAACGCTGCTGGA
>NW_024883869.1:0-40623 GCF_019059575.1 Amphibalanus amphitrite
GCCAAGGATCTCATGGCGATGGACTCGGAGGGAACCAGTGACCCATACGTCAAACTCAGGTAAGAATTGTAATGTGCGTGCAATTTCGCAACGAAGCTATGCTTTTTTGTTTATATAACCTATCATAAAAACAGAGACATTCTGGGCCTAAAGAAAATCACACATAAACATAGCGGCATGCAGCAACTGCACAGGGCACAGCCCTTCCACGACGGAGCTACATAATTAACAGAAGGAGCCTCGGGTGGCATCATTACATTAGCCTGCATGTAGCCCTTCCCATTACAGGTCCATCTAATTAGCAAATTAATCCTCGGCCTTAGCGTACTAGTCTGATGACCTCCGGTATGCGTGCTGACCCCCCCCCCCCCCTCCGCCCTTCCCTACCCCTCCCCTCGGACAGGCTGGGTGCCGAGAAGTACAAGAGCAAGGTACAGGACCGCACGCTGACGCCTCGCTGGCTGGAGCAGTTCGACATGCACCTGTACGACAGCGGCTCGCAGATCCTCGAGATTGAGGTGTTCGACCACGACGCGCGCAGCAAGGATGATTTCATGGGAAAGTGAGTGGTCTGGTCTGGAAGGGCTGGCAGGATTTGGAGGAGGGAGGAAGGTCTGAGGGGCTGGGCTGTCATACGGCAGGGAGGAAGGGACAGGGGTCTGGGAGACGGTGAGAAGTCTAGGCGGGATGCTGGAACGGGAAGGGACTCCGTTTTTAGAAGGATCGACGTAGGTAATGGATGCAATTTAAATGGAATGTGAAACTGATAAGCGAGCGTGAATGCTAAATTGTAGGCATTGGTATCGTTGAGTCGTACCTCAGCTATGCTTTTTCGCAGTTTCCTTTCTTTTGATACGTTTTGATGCTACTTGCTAATTAAAATCCTATCGTCAATAGCTGTGCCCTGTAAACTCACCCCCTAGTGACTCTACCCATGCAATGTATTTCGCAGGACGACGGTGGACATCTCGAAGCTGGAGCGCGAGAAGACCCACCGTCTGTGGTGTGAGCTGGAGGACGGCGCCGGCTCTGTGTTCATCCTGCTGACCGTGTCCGGCATGACCAACGTGGAGACCATCTCGGACCTGCTCACCTACCAGGAGGACCCCGAGCAAGTGGACACCATCCGAAAACAGTTTGTGAGCGAACACAGAGCGAGAGGAGGGAGAGAGCGTCTAGGGGGAGAGAGGGAGCAGAGGGATTGGGTATCGCGAGGGGTGGAAATGATTGGTGCAGGAGGAACTTATGTGGATTACTACTAAGTTTAATTTGGGGCATATTTTTGCAGGCGTTACTTGAGAGCGGAGAGACTAAATTTCCGGCGGTCGCTTACCATTTCACTTTGGGTAGTGGTTGAAATTTATCCAGACTGTGACATTTCATACAGCCGTGAAAGTACCCCCAATTTCCTGGAAGTGTAGCACCGGAGCGATATTTGCCGCCCCGCTAGCGCCGCGGGGTAAGCCAGCTGGCGAATATGTCACACCACCATCGTCCGAGCCGCGGCACGACCCCAGGGACCAGCACCGGCGCGGCGGCCGGTGTCATACGGCGGGACGTGGTCGGTCGGTGCGGCCCCCAGGGGCGCCAGGGGTCATATTGGACTGACCTGACTGGCACCCGCGCCCCCGGGAGTCGGTCGTGGCGACAGACTGCTGGTGACATTTCCCGGTGCCGGCCGTTTCGGGTTTTCATGGCATCCTGGCGGTGTCGTATAGAGACGACCTGACTCGGCAGAGACGACCTGCTGTAATTTAATGACGCTCACGGCTGGGCTGGGGAGATTAAGTGGGTTTTAATTGAAACACTGGGTTATTTAGAATGCAACGAGACTCCCTGAGCATTTTGTATTCGGACGGTTCATGACATTTGACAGTTCGTCCTTCGTTTGTTTGATCTGGCTTATCAATATGCGAGTCACATTCACACTTACATGGAACTTGAAAATGCTCCCATTCTTGTCAGTCGGGTAAGCGCAGCGGCTCGCAGTAAAATGAAGCTCTCTACTCTCCCGTTTGGAAGTTCCCACCTGACGTTGCACTGTTTCCGCTGTTACAGAACCTGCGGAACACGCTGAAGCAGGTGAAGGAGGTTGGCCACCTCACGGTGAAGGTGTTCAAGGCCATGGGTCTGGCGTCGGCCGACATTGGCGGCAAGTCGGACCCTTTCTGCGTGTTGGAGCTGGTCAACTCGCGTCTACAGACGCAGACAGAGTACAAGACCCTGTCGCCGCAGTGGAATAAGATATTCTTCTTGTGAGTCGTGCTCTGTCAGTTATGGGGTTTGGGAGGACATTTGATATTCGCAAACAGCCGCTAGCTCTTTATCGTACTCCTAGAAAGTCCGTAGTTATGTGTGGGCTATGAGCTAACCGGTTGTACCCTTTTATAGGACATTTATCGCATAACTTACCTGAATTAAGAACTACGTTGCGATGTAGTCCGAAAAACTTGATCGTGGTAAGACTGAATCAACGGTGAGACCGAGAGTAACAATGGTAGACGACGAGCATAGATCGATGACCTGTGCTGATCTTTTGCAGCAACGTGAAGGACATCCACAGCGTGCTGGAAGTAACTGTGTATGACGAGGACAAGGACCACAAGGTCGAGTTCCTCGGGAAAGTGTCCATCCCTCTGCTAAAGGTAAAGACTAATCGAGCTTCTTAAATTATATAGGTAGTGTATGTCTCGACAAAGGTAAAGACGTGTCGAATTCCTCGTAAAAGTATTAATCCCTCTGCTAAAGATTAGGCTGTGCTAGATTGCTGTGATTCCTGCATGTAACATTTTGCTGTTTGTTTACGGAGCTGCCGAAGTGTCAAACGGGACCGCTAGTTTACAGTATTATCTGCAGAGGACGCGCTGCCTGTTGCCGGTCCGTTTATCCGATAGGAGGCCGTCGCTCTGTCTGTATCGGGCCGGTCGCAGCAGCTCAAATCCCACCACGGACGATGTGTCTCCTCCTCAGATCCGACCAGGAGAGACGATGGTACGCGCTCAAAGACAAAAAGCTGCTGGGCAGAGCTAAGGGCAACAACCCTCAAGTGATGCTGGAAATGGACTTAGTCTGGAACCCGGTAAGCACTAAGGAAATGGTTTTAGTCTGGAACCCGGTAAGCACGGAGCAGTACATATTGGCATAATCGTAACTGTGTCTGTTACGCACACCGTCCTTTTTCGTATGCTATTGGATATTGCTTAGCACATAACTATTTAGGCCTGTTACTGTCTAAAAGCCAATCATTAAACGTCTTTCTTTCTTTCTTTTTGAAAAAGGAACGGAAATAACTATATGTCGCTTACTACTTTTGTAGGAATATGTATCCACAAAACACCTCCATTTGACATATTCTCCATTTGGCACTCATAATTATTTCAGACAGCACCGCAGCTCGAGTCTTTGGATATATGTAATCGGTTTAAGCTGTCTGCCTGCTGAACTTTGATAGACCAACCCGGGCCACTCGCTGCGCTAAAGCGCAGCGAATGATGGAATTTAATCATCGAGTCTGCTCAAGCCGGGATAAATCCCGGCTTGAGCCGCATGGTGTCATGTGACGGCTGGCACAGCCATGCTATCTTAGAAAGCGTGTACGGAAATAGGGTCGCTGATAGCGGGAACGTCATAACGTCATATCGTAGTTCATCGCAGCTATTACCGTTCATCGTTTGTACTGAGCATGTCTGCATACATTATGCAGCCTGAAAATCAATATCACTTTACCTAAGTGGGTGGAGATGGTAGGGAGGAAGCCAAATAGCTACATCCTTATTTTCATCGCAGAGAAAGGAGCGGTCGACCGCCGCGGTCCGGTAATCTATACCGAGGGTTAGCGTGGCTCGCCCTAGCCGTTTATCCTTTCCTACGAAAGTGGATTCCACAAACAAAACACCCGATCCTGGAGTATTGACAGGTCGTGATGGAGCGCCCCTCCAAAGAGCAGATAACAGAACCGGTGCGGCCCGGCTGAGGGTGTTTGTACTCCAGCAGCGCGCGATCGAACCTCCTCATGTGGTGATTTGTTTTTCGCCAGGGAGAATCTCTGGTTATGAATATATTGCGTTGCTCCTTATTTCAGGAAGATAAGTCTCAGAATACTTCTAATAATTGTCGATGTGACTGTTGCTATATAACACTAGAAAGTGGTTGGTCAAAGCGTGTGTCTCACTGATTACAGGAATTCAGGAAATCTGATATCCTTCCTGTACATGGTCGCTGTCTTCCGGTTTCTTTACGTTTCTTTCTTTGCTTTTTTGGTTGGCTTTCACTGGACAACGACTTGCACAATGCTCGTACGTCAACGCTGCCACCTCTTTGTCTTGATGTCCCTAATTTCCTGTCATTTTCATCAATGATGTGGCTTTTCCTTGCGCCGACGTTACTAGTTACTGCTGTTGACGTTCTATTTTGTTGACATCATTTATTTACCTTCAGGCACGGGCAGCGATTCGCACGTTCAACCCGCGCGAAGAGAAGTACACCAGGCCAGAACTCAAGTTCAAGAGGGCAGTCTTCATCAGAAATGTCAACCGGCTCAAGGAGATGGGCGCCGGCTTTGCCGAAGGAGCAAAGTTCATCAAGTCGGTTCACTGATCACACAGCCAAAGTTCACTGACGCTGAACTCTGTGTGAATATACAGGGTGTCCCAGAATTGACCGAACATTTATTTCCTGGCTAAAAGTACGATTGCGCTCGATTCTAATTAGATACGAGCATTATACTTTTATAAGACATATCATAGCTATCGAGCTTGGAGACTGTGTTTTTGATGACCGGTCACGACTCGAGTCAGTTATTATCCAGAGTCAGCAAAGAGTAGTCCCTTTTCGTTTTCAGCCTCAGCAACCAAAAGGCAATCATGGTGAATAAAGTGCAATTCTGAAGTTCGTAAACGGACTTTCGGCATGGTTCTTGCTGAAGAGCTCCAGTAGCTCATTTGCAATCAGGCAGGGATGAGCAAATCGCAGTTATATCAGCGAGCGAAGCCAGAGAGAGCAGGAGATTACCTGATCGAAAAGCCTGGGCGCGACCAAAAAGGAGCATGCACCAGTCGTCAAGCGGCTGGCTGCCATGTCATGGACAACAAACTTCACCCATCTACCCAAAACAAGCTAAACGACAGATCAGGGCTAGCTACGAAACATCAGTCTACTTTTGACCACTATCTTCGACAAAATTTTGGAATTTGGGGCCCCTCATCTGAAAAATATGCCAAAACTAACGGAAAGACAGCGCAAATCGCTACAAAGCAGCAATAAATCATAACATATGCAACAAAAAAGTGAATGGAAACACACTTTGTGGTCCTACGAAGGTATTCTGCCCTTTGAAGCGACAAAAAAGTCGTGTGTGGACGACAGATGGTGACAACGCCCCAACAGCGGAGACGGCCAGGCACTCGTCGAAAATCAAAGTGTGAGACATTTTGAGCCACGGTGCACTCATTCAGCTTGATACGATGCCTCAAAGACGACCGTTAACACAGATTGCTACTGCGGTAGCATTCAAGCATTACAAAAACTGGTTGTCGTGAACTGAATGGCCATAAACGGGTTTGTTCTGGAAACCAAATCTGTTGGACTCCAAAGGTCACACCATGTTCAGACATGGAGGTTTTCCACTTCAGATGTCAAAAAAAAAAAAAAAAACAAAAAACAGCGCAACAGCGGTGTAGGCAGAATTTTTGGTTTTGGGAGAGAATGCCTGGGAACAGTTTGGATGCAAAGTTTATCGAAAATATTTATGGTATCCACCGGCAAGAGGTCAATGAAACCCGTCTTACAACCAGTTTCGGGAGATCCGTAAAACGACTCAAGCCAGCATCGTCTGGCATTTAGCTACAATTGCCGGCTAATGTTGTAGCTTGCGTGTCTATTGCAAGTGCCATTTCGAAGCTACCCTTACTGGCGGTATCGGACGATGAAAAGAAAAAAGTGCAATTGATTTTCCCGTATCATATGTACTGATTAACAGTGTTCGGTCAATTCTGGGACACGCTGTACATAGCAACTAAGTCGTACAGATGTCATGTCCACTCACATAGTCCATGCGTTGATGCTCAAATGCTTCTCATTTCTACGTACTTACGTTACTTTTGACTTGTGTTTGTCGTCACTGTCCAGTCTCACTGGACGATGTGACACTAGCGACGCCCGTGATTTTAACATGACTCCATTTCTGCTACCGCCAAAAAGCCACCAGTCATACATGCCCCAACTGCACTGGGCAGCTGCTGTGCCTGTCATGTATATCAAACAAATGCACCATGTTTATCCACTCACACCAGTCTACTGTGTCTGTGTGCACAGGAGTATTTTCGACTGGGAGTCGAAACCACGGACGATAGCGGCCTTCTTCGCCTTCATGCTGGGCGCCTACTCGTTCGAGCTGTACATGGCGCCGGTCGCACTCCTGGTCGTCTTCTTCAAGGGCTGGGTGGTGAGTGACGTCAGGAGCTCTAGTAGTTGATTTTTGTAACTTCTGTTAATAATCGTCAGAGATAGCTGGAGTTTCTTTTGCGCAGCTAAGAAATCAAACACTGATGGTTTAAGAATATTCAATCTTTCGTAGAATCATAAGTGGCCCTGTTGTTACGTCTTAGATATGAAAAATACCGACGGATAAGATATTTAAGATATTTGATGAGCATGGGCATATCAGCAGAAAGTACCGATTTTGTTTTGTTTTGTTGGGTTAGGCCCTTTCGGTCCAATGAGACCCTTTCAGAGCCGGGAGGATGATAGGATGTAGGGGGAGACATTGGTCTGGGCAGGCACCCTAGTGAGTCGCCGGGGCTGAGCCCGTCCAGAGGACAGGCCACCCAGCCCCAAGACACTCACTGCACCCGGCTACGGGGTGCGCTCCCTCGGGAGCAGCGGTGCCGCTCCAATGGAGCAGCCCGCATGAGATAAAGTTGCCTGTCCAGCCCGGAGGGGGTTGTGGCGTGGAGGAGAAGGATTTCAGTATCCTGAGGATAGAAGCATGGAACGGTGCAAAAGTACCGGCTTGCTACCATCGTTTTGTGTTAAGGCTATC
Source organism: Amphibalanus amphitrite (assembly GCF_019059575.1). Taxonomy (NCBI): domain Eukaryota; kingdom Metazoa; phylum Arthropoda; class Thecostraca; order Balanomorpha; family Balanidae; genus Amphibalanus; species Amphibalanus amphitrite. Next base: position 7,040 of record NW_024883869.1, read on the forward strand.
AGGTGTTCGTCGGAAGTGCCAGATCTGTACTTAGCTTAGCATTGCGTGCTTATGAAGCAATAAGTAAGCAATTCAGTCGCTGACTTTCAACAAGCTCTCAACCGACACTTATAAACTGCGACTTCTTCTGAGAACAACTGTTTAGCAGCAACACCGATCATTGAGGGTGCTGTCATTGAGGAGGGCCTGTCACTGAGGGTGCCTTTGTACCCGTGCTGGCGCCTTACCGATTGTAACTACGTGCTGACGTGCTCCTCAGGTGAACCTCGTCACCGCCGGCTTCCGTAGCGCCGACGACGACGACTACGTGGCCGACGACGACGACGAAGATGACGACAAGGATAAGGTGTGTGGCGCTGCTTCGACCAGGCCTCCCTCACGTCGTGTGTAGTTGTCTCTGTGTATCGGCTGAACCTTGTATTCCTTTTGCGCGCAACTGAGAGTGACTAACTCACTTCACCTGTCAGGGGAATGTGCACTAACCTCCACGCGACCCGACTAACTCATCCGGAGCACTGACTTTTGCCACTACTCGATGTCTTTTTCTCCGCTATTTGACTGTGTCTGAGCGTTTTTGGTAGACGGTGCAGCATGTCTGTGTGACCCTCACCTCACGGTATCACGGTTGCTGAGAAGCGAGGTGAGCTCCTGACTATCCAGACAGTCCTTTCATGTGCCGCTGTGTCCACAGGCCAAAGACAAGAAGAGTTCGGGAGATGTGAGTAGCGTTTGGTCTGACACTTTCCCAGCTGACCGGCTGCCGCTCGGCGCCGGGACAGGCCGGTTTGGTGGACGGTGGTGGGGCGTTTTCTGCAGCCCGCGCGGCTGCTGTTCAGTAGCTGGCTGCCCACAGTTTCCATTTGATGCATGCTGATTGTTATGCCTTGGGTTGCCGCTTATTATTGTAACGATTGGAACTTCAGTCCTGGCTTTTGAAGATGCAAAGAACGGGCGAGTGCTGTGGTTGACCCGTTAGCAAACACACTGTCCGTGATTTTCATTTTGTTTTACTCCGCATATGCCAGTAAAAGCATTGAAAGGGGCCTACATGCATTTACTGAACGATAAATAGGCTAGCAGTATTCCCTTATATCGGGTGCGGTACGACCTACTAGAAGTAAACAAATTAGATAGATAGTATATGGTAATAACATATATTTCATGCTATATATTTCATGTCTACATGCCAGAATATAACTAGAATCTAGTCAACATAATCCTGAGAATACAAGTAGGGTATAGTGACTTTCCTATCAATTTTCATGATATAATTTACTGTTATTTATGCTACCAATGACTTTGTTTTACGATTACGAAGCATTTTGAAGGTTGTGCATGCATTCAAGAAATCTATACGAATTTTATCCTTCAACGTTTTCGATGCATGTTTTTCTGGGTCTTATTACAGGGCAAATATACTCTTTCAGTTGCGTAGGGAAGTACAGCCACAGAAGGTCAAAAGTGCGGATCTATTTTATCTTGATGACCCATGGACATTCCCAGTCATTTTTAACTTTCCGCGCTGACGAATTACTACCATGATGTCACGCGCGGGTGATTTGTTGAGCCCCGTCATGGCCCCGTCCAAGCATTGTCCATTACAACGCCTCGTCTCATTTCCAAATATATCTTCTAACATGATACTCAGTCCCCATGTTCTACAACCCTCCCTGGCTGACTGTCAGGACCCCTATGTCGCTGCAGGACGAGAAGAAGTCGTTGAAGGAGAAGCTGATGGCGGTGCAGGAGGTGACGGCCATGGTACAGAACATCCTCGGCTACATCGCCTCGCTCGGCGAGTGTGTCCAAAAGTGGGTGCCGCTCAGAACCGACCGCACTGCCCCCTGTGGCGCTCAGTGTGGTGCTCATCGGTGGCTGTGGCTGGCCTGATGCATGGTATAACACTAAAATGAGATAGCATTCAAATGTGACGGAAGCTTTTGTGGATGGGCGGACTAATGAATTATGTTAGAACAATAAGAGTTTGACGGATCGGGCTGGAATATCCATTTGTATGATCGATGTTTGCTCCTGTAATGTCTGGTAGCCATTCATGGATTACCATGATACATATATTATTGTTCTCCTTCATCCCTCCTTCCTCTCCTTTTTCGCCTCATATCGCCCCGACCACCCACATCCCGCCGCCTCTATTATCCTAGCATCCTGTCATTACAATGAACCTCCGTGTCGCTAACTCACCCACCTCACCTCACCTGCCTTGCACGTCTTCGCCACGACCGCTATATGCTTCAGCACCTTGCACCACCTCACGCCTTCGCCATGACCGCTGATTCTCTCAGCACCTACCCTCGCCTCACGGCTGCGTCACGCCCGCTGTGTGTTTCAGCACGTTTAACTTCACGGTGCCGTTCCTCTCGTGGCTGGCCGTGCTGGTGCTCTCGGTGGTGGCCGTCGTGCTGTACAACGTGCCCATCCGCTACCTGGTCATGCTGTTCGGCGTGCACAAGTTCTCCAAGAAGCTGCTGCGCCCCAACGCCATCCCCAACAACGAACTGCTCGACTTCCTCTCGCGTGTGCCCGATAACGATCAGCTGGTGAGGAGACGGGGTCGGAGTGTTGGCAGAGGGGTCGGCAGGGGGTGTCGACAGACGCTTGTCTATATTGGGTATCGGCTAGTGGTGTCAATTTCAGAAAACGTATGTTTAATGTCCGTCCAATGTCCAATACTTACGTCGACTGTCCGTCCAAAAATGTCCAAGCCAGCCATTTGTCCAAAGATGTCCGACATCTACGCAATAGTTTACACTCAACACCGTTATTTGATTCGCTTTTAATGTATCGTTACCAGCTCAAAAGTGTTAATCATATGGAAAACTGAGCTTTCTAATGGCCAATCAATGTTAAACACGATTACTTTATAAAAAAAAATTGAGGTGTAGCAAGCGATTGTCCAAAGTTGTCCAAAGCCTGCTGTCATTGTCCAACCAAATTCCGAATTGGACATTGTACAAAATCGGAATTCCGAAGATTCAAGTTCCGATTGACACCACTAGTATCGGCAGGGGTGTAGGCAGTGAGGCAGGGGTTTCTGCAGGGTTGTAATTGTCGAGAGGGTATGTAGTCAGCAGGGGTATCGGCATACGGCACTGGGGGCGTCGGCAAAATGTATCGGCAAGGCTGAGCCCAGATGGGAGCTGTTGGCGATGCTGGGCCTAGCTAGGGACACGAAAATAAGTCTGTTAACGGGTTAATGATGCGACCACTGGGATTGCTAGATTATCGTTATATAGCTAATACTTATCGCTGCAAATACGTCATCAGCTAATATTGACATCCCTTCAATGCACTGCAAAATGCCACGGCGTGAACCGTAACTTGCGGGTACAGTCAACAGGTGGTGCTAGGATCGTTGGACCCGTCCACCTATGACCTCCGTTTCCATTTCGTTTCCGTTTCGCGCTGATTCCTGAGCTGCTCAAGCGAACGCATCAGCCACGCTCGGCTGCCGCTCCAACACCAAACAATAGCCACAGGGTGCCACTCTGAGCTGTGTTTGTGATCGATATCACCGTCTGAGTGACAGAAATGGCTCCTCGGAGACATATAGCCCGGCAAGCGCCGAGCGGAGTGAGAGTAGGACAATGCTATTGTTTCACTTCTGCGTCCATTAGTGAAGTGAAATGCATGACATTGTTAATGCCTGTATACAATTTGTTGTTTTTTACTGGTTAAATCGACCAACTTATAGCAACCATCAAGTTTTTGTAAAGCTATAACTCCTGGATAATAAATTTCACTTACCTTTAAAGACAAGTAAGATAATAAAAACATGCAAAGAAGAGGTGCAATTTTAGTTACAATCAGAATTGCACCCGTCTTTAACTGTAACTGACCTGTAACTGACCTGTGTGCGAGCTATGTCTCATCTACGTCTGACCTGAGACTGACGTGCTACTAACCTGTGACCGACATGTGACCGACCTGTGACCGAATTGTGACTGACCTGTGTTCGACATGTGACCGACCTGTAACAGAGTTGTGACTGAGACCTGTGGCTGACCTGAGACTGACGTGCTACTAACCTGTGACCGACTTGTGACTGACCTGTGTCCGGCTGTGTCTGAGACCTGTAACTGACCTGTGACTGAGCTGTGGCTGACCTGTGACTGACGCTCTCGCCCGCCCCCAGCGCCAGTTCCGCGAGCTGCGGCCGGCGCAGGTGACCGACGCTGAGCGGCGCCGCGAGCAGCGCATGAAGCAGTCGCAGAAGAAGACGTCCTAGGACGCCGCCGACGTCACCGCATCTCGCCGTTCGTCATCGTCATCATCATGCTGTCGCCAATTGTTGTGGCTTCCAGTCCGGGGCTCGCGGATCCTGGCACCTTTGTTAGGCTGAAGTTTTATCCACTCATTGCTCTCTTGCCAGTGGTCTGTAGGCATTGCGTTTGTGTGGAACGAGTGGTACGTCTCAGATCAAAGGATGAGTGGACGTAATTGCTCGCAGAGTGCATTTTAAGTGTTTCATTCGAGTGCATTTTTGTTACGTCCATGTACTTACATATACCATATCCGTTCATTTTATCTATTAGCCAGTTTTGGTTAGTCTCCTGGGTCTGAGAGCGGCAGTAAGAATTCGGCTAGGAGTCGCTATGTCGCCATAGTGTGGTCTGTAGTTGTGTGATGGTTTGTCATTTCAAACCAGGTTACTTGTTATGGGTCAGGACCTGTCTATACCGTTGATAAAATGCAACTACTGTGTTTTTATCAGGGATTCGTGGGATTGAAGTGTATTATTTTGTGGGTCTAAGTTGCGATGGATTTTTCATGTAGGCCAGTTTCAGTTTTTCCCTCGCAAGTAAGATAGATCTAGTCAATTTGCTTTGCATTTTATTTTTACTGAGTGGTTACCTGTTCCCGAATCGTTCCACTGAGTTTATGGAGTGAATGCCGAAACTCCGTAATTTTCTTCTTCTGGTACAAAATAGGCATCATCAGCCCATCGTTTTACTAAATCAGAGGATGATCCGTGTCAAGGTCTAAGACAGTCCATTCGGTAGTTGTTCAGTCATTCTGCTTAGCTTGATGTGTACGCCATTGTCTTTGGCTGTGCTTCTCTTACCAAAGTTCTAGTCAGCCGCGGCCCTCCACGCCACTGTGTGGCGCAGACCCAATGGTGGCCATCAGTCGATAATCCAACGCCGGGCGGCGCAGTGACCAGCTCGCCGCTGCGGTACCTGTTGCCATGGATACTACGCTACTCGGTCGCCATGGTTACAACGACTGAGGTGTTTGTCTGTCCTCTGTCCGGTCCTCCCCTCCTCTGTCCTTCAGAAGGACGGTTAGGAGCCCTGTCACAGTGACGGTGCAGAATCCCTCTATGAGCGCACAGTGTGTACAATTATTGGGATAAGGGAACTGGAGTCTGGGCATTAGCGGATTTACCAAATGGAGCAGTACCTTTCCAGAACTACCGGGGGTTAAATTGAATGTTGGTCCTCTATCAAATTGCTAGCTTTACCTGAGGCTTGTGACAGTGGCAGGGCTGCCAATATAACTATGCGCTGGTAAAAAGTTAAACCATGCATTTGTAGAAACATGCTGATTGCTGTGCGTCTGCTATCCTCATGTTCAGTTGCATCATGTTTGTTGCTTCGTTAGCCAACCAACGATATCGAATACTTCTTGATATGCATTATGCAACTTATGAGTCTGGATCATATTTCTGGAACAGGTACAAGCCGTCTCGCATTTTCGCCCACCCCGCCTTAGCAGTCGGAGCCCTGTAAGTCGCCGTTATTCTTCATTTGCGCATTCTGTCCGCCATTATCCGTCCTTACGATACGGCGAGTGTTCTTGGTTCTGCTGAGTGAGTGTGCGGGCTGCTGCCGCCGCGACTTTTTCCTGTCTGGTGAGAGCTTACGGGCCATGATAAACCGAGCTGACAGACACTGCTCCAGCTGACAGGCGTGGTTCGATCGAGACGACAGATCCGGAACGGTACTGATGGACCCTGACTGAACCTATAGGTCATACCTCTATAGAAATATCATTCCAAAGAAGTGTGCTATTGTGATGTCTTTGCGCCCTTGGTTCCGGGATGGCAGTGCCTGGTGTGTGATTTGCGTGCCTTTGATTGTTATCGCTGTAGGGCGCGGTGCTATACAGTTCTGTCGATATTATTTGTGGACGACCTCTGTTGTCTGATTGTTCGATTGAAGGGACAGGTCCTATGGGAATTTAGTGTAAAGCCAAGTGTTGGTCAGTCTCTGAGCCCTAAATGATGGCAGCAGAATGAAAATAACAACGAATGTCGAATTCACCTAACAACCTCAAGATGTTTGTAAATGTTTGGAATACCAATCCTTCTCCAGCCCACTGGGACAGGGCTGGAATTGCCTCATTTATAGCCCGCAGAATACTTGCAGTTGCGTATATGAATCACCGGTCGGTCGGTATGGTTTCGGCTACCGTCCCGTGTAGGTGCGCGGGCGGCGCGTGCTGCTTCTGTTGACCCCCGGCGAGGGTCGGGGTCTGACCTGTGCGCCAGATGGACTGAAGCTGTGATCGGTGGGTGGTGGGATCCGAGGCCGGTGGGGTGAGGTGTAATGGTTTAGCCGTCGGTCGGGACAGGGACAGAACGACAGCCGCGTCGTGTGGTGATGTGCCGTTTGGTGTCTGTGCTGCCATACTGTATATCGAGACAATACATTGGAAAGTGGAAACGTACATCAACGCTAGTGTTTTGTAATGATAAACGGACTGAAATCATATAATGGTCATATTCATGATGTTTTGCGTGGCAAGTACCAATAAAAAACACTATCGGGTTGAAAAAAAGATAAACGACGAAGTCATACATTCGGAGAATTCAGTTCATGAGAAATTTGTTACGAAAGAGCTCGAGCAGTCCTCTCATTGTATAGGAGCACTTTCAGTTGATAGGTACAGTAGGTCTACTAAAAAAGTCCCCCGCTCCAGAGGCGGCCGGCCGGCCGAACCCCCGGATTCCAGCCCCGACTCTATTGCGCAGGCCGCGGCAGTGACACGGGTCAGGTCGCGGCGCCCGGCGAGTGGGTCAGTTGGCGGCGGCCGGCCGTGGAGTGAGGACGCCGCGTGTGGGGCGCAGCGATGCCGCAGTGCAGAGGAGGGGAAGATAGTGACTGCACGATGCCGGAAATGATGCCTTTGTGATCTAAATTAAACACCTGCACTGCAGTGCATATCCTCCCTTGCCCCATTCCTATTATATATCATAATCCTTCAATAATCCGTAATGACCATTCAACGCAAGCAAGCAAACAAAACAACCCGTTTAGCGGCGACATCATCTCGGATAAAAAGCGACAGTGATGAATAGAATTGACTTAGCGCGAGGGCAAATCGAGGGGTATATATGTATCATAATTTATGCCGAGTATTTTATTCCCATCTAGCAAATTAGGATTGGGGATCTTGTCCAACAAGTCAGCGGCCGTTCTAGACACAGATAGATACTTTGTTTTCGGTCGCATCATTATCTGCAATAATTCGAAGCGAGGTTTAACCCTCGCCGGCCGAGAAAAAGGGGTGGATGCCGCCACCATGTTTTTTTTTTTTTTTGTGGGAGCTCAAAGCACACTGATGATAGAAGGCTGACATTTCATATGCCTTATGTTTGATTCAAGCCGGATCATTTGAAATCAACCACGTTTTCATGTCAGGTCACTTAACTATGACGTCTTAACCCTCGCCGGCACAGGCCATTTTGCGTCCTTCGACGGCACAAGGGGGGGGGGGGGGTTGGTACGACCCCCCTCGCGTTTGGCCCCTGATCGAGCTAGAGCTTCGCGGAAAAAACGAGCGTGCTGCCCGTCACGAGAGGAAGCCGATGATACCCAATTGTAAGGTCCTAGGTCATCGGGTGACCTTCCAGGTCAGGTCAATGACCCGAAAACCGGGAAAATCGGGACCTGCTAGAAAGTCGTAGTGGCTGCTATGTGGTTTTCCGGGGTGCTGATCACGAATATCGTGTTAGTTTTGATCAGAGATGATGTTTTTAAGCATGTAGACCAGGTCGGGTCAGGTCAGGTCAGGTCAACCGGTAGGGGTTGTGACGGGTATTCGTAATACGTGTCAACCGCCTCTGACAGCTTCGTAACATGTTACGAAGGCACTAAAACTAATTCAGCTCCAAAAAACTAGCCTAAAAACATGTAAAACTCGAAAAAGTGAACCGAGGTCACCCGAGGTCACCAAAGGTCAATGACCTTACCTGACCTTCAGGTGACCTTGACACCCACCCTAATGTATGGGAGCAACATCAAATCACATGTTTGAACGTTTGAAACCACGAAAAGCTTGCAAACGCGCGGCTAATGCGAGCCGACATCGCCGAATCGCGATTTCGGCCAAACATGGTCACGGAAAAGAGGTCACAGGTCAAAGGTCATTGGGGTCAGGGTCATGAAATTTTCAGGGAACGTGTAAAATTGATCAATGCGAGGGTACTGAAAGTTTCTTCGCGATGGGCCGCTTTTTACGCGAGTTATTCGCGAAAAACCTTATGGGGGGGGGGGTTGCATCAACCCCTCCCCCTGTGCCGGCGAGGGTTAAGTAAACCTCTGCAGACTGCACGGTCGTCGGTTGTAAAATGATGCAAATCCGTAATGATGACCTAAAACTATACCTCAAGCACATGAACTCGTGACTTCATACATTCTTGGCAAGGTTTAACCCTCGCCGGCCGAGAAGGGGGGGGGGGGGCGGGTGCCACCCCCCCCCCATAGGGTTTTTGTCGCGATAGCTCCGAACACGCCGGCGATAGAGAGCTGAACCTTGGCATACCTGACCTTTATTTCAAGCCGGATCTTTTGACACCAACCGCATTTTTTAATCAGGTCAGGTCACTGACCTATGACGTCATAAGTGAACCTCTGCACGGTCTTCAGATGTCGCAACTTCGCAACGCCCTCACTGCCAGAGGAGATGTCACAAGGAAATGAAACTTGCAGGATCTAGTATCCATTATGAGTCTCACAACTTTTATATCTCGGATTTTTCCTAAAGGTCATATGAGGTCAGGTCATTTTCGTGACCTCACCATTATAAGTCAATGGGGAAAAATGAAACCTACTATTCTGGCGCCGGGAACGATCTCCAACTATCTCAAGCACACCGAATCGTGATTTGATGCACTCCTTGCAAGGTTAGATGCGTCACTTTTGCAATGTTGACCTTGTGTGACGTCATTTATGACGTCATCAAGGTCATATTAGTTTTTCGTCAATAACTCTTGACAAATTGAGCTAGCGAGTCGGGAAAGCCACCAGTGGACTCAGGAAGACCTGCCGAATCGAATGATATGCGACATGACCTCTTTCAACCAACTTCGTGACCTGGGGGTGCTGACCTGACCTTGACCTGAGGTCAACACCCCAAGTTGACCTGACCCGAACAAAAAGTATATCATTCGACGCGCCTGAGCGAGGCGAACACGATGCTGCCAAAATCGGCGCTCTGCGGCCGTTTTTTGCGAAGTTATTCACCAAAAACTGAACCGTACCTTGGGGCACTTGACCTGACCTCAAAGGTCACCGGTTGACCTAGGACCTTAAAATTGGGTATCAATCTCTGCGTCTCGTAACGGCGCACACGCTCGTTTTTTCCGCGACGCGCTAGCTCCACTAGGGGCGAAACGGCGAGGGGTCGTACCCGCTCCCCCCCGCCCCCCCCCCCCCTCGGCCGGCGCGTATGTAGAAAACCAATAGGTCCGGCGAGGGTTAATGCTTCACTTTTGCATTGCTCACCTTGCGTGACGGAGTGCTCGTCAATAGGAGTGCTTCGTCAATAACTCCCGAGCAAAATGAGCTAGCCAGTCGGGACAGCCATCAATGGACTCTGCAAGACTTGCCGAATCAAATATTATGCAATATGTCCTCCTTTCAACAGCTTCGTGACCTGTGTTGCCCTAACATGACATTGCCCTAAACATCCTAAATTGCTTCACCTAAGCAAAAAAGCATATAAATCGACGCGTCTGAGAACAGAAAACACGATTGTATCGAAATGACGATAATGCGAACATTTTTTTGCGAAGTTTTTCACCAAAAACCGATCCAATGCCGTGGGGCCCTTGACCTGCCCTAAGAGGTCACTGATATTTTAAAATGGGGTACAGTCGCTGTGTCATGTAACGACGCAAGCGCTCGTTTTTTTCCGCGAGGCTCTAGCAGTTAGCTCAATTATAGAGCTAAACATGGGGTTGGGGAATCGCTCCCTTCTCACTCACTATTTGGCCGTGATAGTGTTCGCAATTATTGTTAAAATCTAACATTTTAAGATTTCAAATGACCCATTTGTTTCCGCCCAAGTCTTTCAATTGAAGGTCATAACACCAGGTCACGTCAAGTGACCTTACCTCAAGGAAAGTTCCTGTGCTCATCATATCTAAATGCATCGACTAACCGATCACTTTAGAACCTTCAGCGATTTCAATGGGCAACAGTATATGTATTTGAAACGTTTACTTTGCAATTTTGACATTGCTGACAGAAAGGTCGGGTCAATTTTGAGATCGCTAAAGTCAATGGGAGAAAGTTGAACTGCGCTTTTTTTTTGACGGAACGCATAAGAAACACTCTGAGGTCTGAAAACATGTGATGCCTGATGAGATACAATACTGAATGAGAAAATTGTTTTTTTGCTGGGAGCCATCTTTTTCGGTCTGAGAAGGCCCTTGCAGAGCTATGACATAATTATGTTCTGGTGTAGTAATTTGGTTGTGCGAGCCAGCGACAGTGATCTGCGGAAGCGTGACTGTTCCCGTGGGACGATTGCTCTGTCGGGGCGTTCCAGTCGTCTCCCCAACGGTCACCCGAAGAGGATTATGTGTCCTGGAATGGAACCGACATCAACTACAGGTTGGCTGGTGGGGTGACCTCCAGTCCAGAGGGGTAAGCATGAAGGCTAGGGGCGATGCGGATTGGTTTTTCCTGAGGATAGCGAGGACGGAAGCAATCTAGCACCCTTGACCCTTCCTTATACTGAATGTATCTCCGGCTGTTAAATCTCCTAAGCGTTTTTTTTCTCGACATCATCAAGGTGTCATTAATAAAAATATGAAATCCGGGAGGATAGATCAAATATAGAAATTGTGGCCAACAGAACATTATCAGTTGCGTTCAACATACTCGTAAGCATGATCACACACCTAGCTTACACCTGAGCCATGTAATAAATATTTTTGATAGGCATGCTTAAGTTATGAAATCATCTAAAGTGTTTGTAAAGTTCCACGATACAGATCTAATATCCTGCTATGCATCATGACCATTCCTGGTCAGGTCATGTCTTTGAACATCGGCCAAATTCTTCAATGACCTTTAAAGATCACTTTTGATTCATTCGAAGCGTTTTGATAAGAGGAACACGAGGCTGGTAAAATCAATTTCATGCAAGTTTAGCTTAAAACTTTTCGTGTTTGTGGAAAAGCAATTGGTTTTCTCTCATAATACCGATGATGGCAGTTGCTGTTATTTACGTGCTTAGCCGTTGACCTTAATTAAATCTGACAATATTATTCAGACATAGCGGTAAACGAGCTGCTTGTTGTGTTAGGTTAGGCTCTTTCAGTCAATTTCAGAGTGGGAAGATGACAGGAATTAGGGGGAGACAGGGGGCCTGGGCGGGAGTCCTGGGCCTCATGCTCCGCTGGGGCCGAGCCCATCACGTGGGTTGGATTGCCCTGACACATGGATAGCCGTGGGCGGTGTTTCACGGCCCCGCGCTGCAGCAGCTGCGCTGCGCTGCCATGCATTGTTGCGGCGGTTGATATGAATTCGGCTCCACGCTAGCGTTACGAGCTTCCGAGTCTGTTGATGCATCCATGGAAATTGGAAACCCAATGCACCGGTGCGCGCAACGCACCCTGTCCAAGCAAAATTTTATCATCGATGACCTCTGGTGACATGATCTTTTGCTCTGACCCGATCTAAAATTGGCTGAAGTATCTTTTCTTCTTTTGCTACTTTTGACGCTACTTCGAATACCACTTAAATGCCCAAAGCTGAGTTATAAGAGATGATGCTTAATCCCCATTTCCACTCCAACAGGGCTTGAGAGTCTAGGCATTCCTGTGGGGCACGGGCTAACAATGACTATCTCATAATCATTGTGGCCATGAACATCTACTGCCATTGATTAACACCGGTTTCGCTGCGCTGAGCGGTGGCCGTCCCGTTTGTTGGATTCTACAGCTGGCTGGCGGAAAGCGTTACCGGCCGCCCGTCCACCGCCCGCGGGCCGGACCGAGCGGTCCCGCTGACCCTACCTGACCTGAGCCCGGCGCGATATGGGACGGGCAGACGGGGGTTCGGCTCAGCGAAGGCAGCGCCCACTGGTGCTGGGGACTTTTTTAATAGACCTACTGTACCTGTTCGTCGCCACCCACCAATTTTTACGCGATTCGTCCATGAAAAACCGAGGAAGGGGTCCACCCGATCACTTCGAAGTACAGCCCTCAGCGAACTGCGTGTAGATATTCTTTTTTTTCGACGAAACCGGCAATAACTCAAAGACTATGCTATCAGTCGATCGTTACTCATTGCACATAGATGCGCCATGCTCCACTCCCTTGATTGGATCTATCACTAAACAAAGTATATGCCTTGTGTGGCAACAAATGCAAAAGTTTGTTTTGGGGGCAAATATAAGGCTTTGGGTTTTTTTTTTGCCAAACCGGATGGAAAATGAATACGATAGTAATGCCAATCTAAGGTGCGCAGTCTCGCGCGTCTTGCTGTTACGATTTCCGAGTGACCGATAGCATAGTATCCGCGTTATTCTCGGTTTTGTCGAAAAAAAAAGATACCTACCACGCAGTTTGCAGAGGGCTGTACGTACACGTGGGTTACTATAGTAAGGAGTTCACGTGACCGACATAACCTTAGCTGACCATGATGCAACATCCGAGATACACTATGCATATACTGGTGGGAGTGTGGCAACTTTCTAAAAGTGTCATCTTCCAAAAATATTCCTCCATTCTTATGCACCGCAAGCGTTGCAAAGTTGCGACGGTTCATAGAATGAATTTCTATTCGTTGTCCGACAAGCTTTGCTCAGTTGCATCGCCTTACAGGGTATCAATAAATGACCACTTGAATCTGACCAGCAATATTACCTGCAACTATCAAACCGTATGACTGCTCCCTCTCATGTGAAAGCGATAATGTGAACACATATTGCACAAACCGGTTTCGATATTACTTCGTCAGTGTGCAAATATATAAATAAAACACACAAAATACAAAACGGAGACGAAAAAATCGTCTCCGTTTTGTATTTTGTGTGTTTTATTATATATTTGCACACTGACGAAGTAATATCGAAACCGGTTTGTGCAATATATGTGTTCACATTATCGCTTTTCACATGAGAGGGAGCAGTCATCGGTTTGATAGTTGCAGGTAATATTGCTGGTCAGATTCAAGTGGTCATTTATTGATACCCTGTAAGGCGATGCAACTGAGCAAAGCTTGTCGGACAACGAATAGAAATTCATTCTATGAACCGTCGCAACTTTGCAACGCTTGCGGTGCATAAGAATGGAGGAATATTTTTGGAAGATGACACTTTTAGAAAGTTGCCACACTCCCACAGTATATGCATAGTGTATCTCGGATGTTGCATCATGGTCAGCTAAGGTTATGTCGGTCACGTGAACTCCTTACTATAGTAACCCACGTGTACGTACAGCCCTCTGCAAACTGCGTGGTAGGTATTCTTTTTTTTTCGACAAAACCGAGAATACGCGGATACTATGCTATCGGTCACTCGGAAATCGTAACAGCAAGACGCGCGAGACTGCGCACCTTAGATTGGCATTACTATCGTATTCATTTTCCATCCGGTTTGGCAAAAAAAAAACCCAAAGCCTTATATTTGCCCCCAAAACAAACTTTTGCATTTTGTTGCCACACAAGGCATATACTTTGTTTAGTGATAGATCCAATCAAGGGAGTGGAGCATGGCGCATCTATGTGCAATGAGTAACGATCGACTGATAGCATAGTCTTTGAGTTATTGCCGGTTTCGTCGAAAAAAAAGAATATCTACCACGCAGTTCGCTGAGGGCTGTACTTCGAAGTGATCGGGTGGACCCCTTCCTCGGTTTTTCATGGACGAATCGCGTAAAAATTGGTGGGTGGCGACGAACAGGTACAGTAGGTCTATTAAAAAAGTCCCCAGCACCAGTGGGCGCTGCCTTCGCTGAGCCGAACCCCCGTCTGCCCGTCCCATATCGCGCCGGGCTCAGGTCAGGTAGGGTCAGCGGGACCGCTCGGTCCGGCCCGCGGGCGGTGGACGGGCGGCCGGTAACGCTTTCCGCCAGCCAGCTGTAGAATCCAACAAACGGGACGGCCACCGCTCAGCGCAGCGAAACCGGTGTTAATCAATGGCAGTAGATGTTCATGGCCACAATGATTATGAGATAGTCATTGTTAGCCCGTGCCCCACAGGAATGCCTAGACTCTCAAGCCCTGTTGGAGTGGAAATGGGGATTAAGCATCATTCTTATAACTCAGCTTTGGGCATTTAAGTGGTATTCGAAGTAGCGTCAAAAGTAGCAAAAAGAAGAAAAGATACTTCAGCCAATTTTAGATCGGGTCAGAGCAAAAGATCATGTCACCAGAGGTCATCGATGATAAAATTTTGCTTGGACAGGGTGCGTTGCGCGCACCGGTGCATTGGGTTTCCAATTTCCATGGATGCATCAACAGACTCGGAAGCTCGTAACGCTAGCGTGGAGCCGAATTCATATCAACCGCCGCAACAATGCATGGCAGCGCAGCGCAGCGTGCTGCAGCGCGGGGCCGTGAAACACCGCCCACGGCTATCCATGTGTCAGGGCAATCCAACCCACGTGATGGGCTCGGCCCCAGCGGAGCATGAGGCCCAGGACTCCCGCCCAGGCCCCCTGTCTCCCCCTAATTCCTGTCATCCTTCCCACTCTGAAATTGACTGAAAGAGCCTAACCTAACACAACAAGCAGCTCGTTTACCGCTATGTCTGAATAATATTGTCAGATTTAATTAAGGTCAACGGCTAAGCACGTAAATAACAGCAACTGCCATCATCGGTATTATGAGAAAACCAATTGCTTTTCCACAAA
This sequence comes from Amphibalanus amphitrite, assembly GCF_019059575.1. Taxonomy (NCBI): domain Eukaryota; kingdom Metazoa; phylum Arthropoda; class Thecostraca; order Balanomorpha; family Balanidae; genus Amphibalanus; species Amphibalanus amphitrite. The sequence goes on from NW_024883869.1 coordinate 22,152, forward strand.
CACGAAAAGTTTTAAGCTAAACTTGCATGAAATTGATTTTACCAGCCTCGTGTTCCTCTTATCAAAACGCTTCGAATGAATCAAAAGTTGATCTTTAAAGGTCATTTGAAGAATTTGGCCGATGTTCAAAGACATGACCTGACCAGGAATGGTCATGATGCATAGCAGGATATTAGATCTGTATCGTGGAACTTTACAAACACTTTAGATGATTTCATAACTTAAGCATGCCTATCAAAAATATTTATTACATGGCTCAGGTGTAAGCTAGGTGTGTGATCATGCTTACGAGTATGTTGAACGCAACTGATAATGTTCTGTTGGCCACAATTTCTATATTTGATCTATCCTCCCGGATTTCATATTTTTATTAATGACACCTTGATGATGTCGAGAAAAAAAACGCTTAGGAGATTTAACAGCCGGAGATACATTCAGTATAAGGAAGGGTCAAGGGTGCTAGATTGCTTCCGTCCTCGCTATCCTCAGGAAAAACCAATCCGCATCGCCCCTAGCCTTCATGCTTACCCCTCTGGACTGGAGGTCACCCCACCAGCCAACCTGTAGTTGATGTCGGTTCCATTCCAGGACACATAATCCTCTTCGGGTGACCGTTGGGGAGACGACTGGAACGCCCCGACAGAGCAATCGTCCCACGGGAACAGTCACGCTTCCGCAGATCACTGTCGCTGGCTCGCACAACCAAATTACTACACCAGAACATAATTATGTCATAGCTCTGCAAGGGCCTTCTCAGACCGAAAAAGATGGCTCCCAGCAAAACAAACAATTTTCTCATTCAGTATTGTATCTCATCAGGCATCACATGTTTTCAGACCTCAGAGTGTTTCTTATGCGTTCCGTCAAAAAAAAAGCGCAGTTCAACTTTCTCCCATTGACTTTAGCGATCTCAAAATTGACCCGACCTTTCTGTCAGCAATGTCAAAATTGCAAAGTAAACGTTTCAAATACATATACTGTTGCCCATTGAAATCGCTGAAGGTTCTAAAGTGATCGGTTAGTCGATGCATTTAGATATGATGAGCACAGGAACTTTCCTTGAGGTAAGGTCACTTGACGTGACCTGGTGTTATGACCTTCAATTGAAAGACTTGGGCGGAAACAAATGGGTCATTTGAAATCTTAAAATGTTAGATTTTAACAATAATTGCGAACACTATCACGGCCAAATAGTGAGTGAGAAGGGAGCGATTCCCCAACCCCATGTTTAGCTCCTATAATTGAGCTAACTGCTAGAGCCTCGCGGAAAAAAACGAGCGCTTGCGTCGTTACATGACACAGCGACTGTTACCCCATTTTAAAATATCAGTGACCTCTTAGGGCAGGTCAAGGGCCCCACGGCATTGGATCGGTTTTTGGTGAAAAACTTCGCAAAAAAATGTTCGCATTATCGTCATTTCGATACAATCGTGTTTTCTGTTCTCAGACGCGTCGATTTATATGCTTTTTTGCTTAGGTGAAGCAATTTAGGATGTTTAGGGCAATGTCATGTTAGGGCAACACAGGTCACGAAGCTGTTGAAAGGAGGACATATTGCATAATATTTGATTCGGCAAGTCTTGCAGAGTCCATTGATGGCTGTCCCGACTGGCTAGCTCATTTTGCTCGGGAGTTATTGACGAAGCACTCCTATTGACGAGCACTCCGTCACGCAAGGTGAGCAATGCAAAAGTGAAGCATTAACCCTCGCCGGACCTATTGGTTTTCTACATACGCGCCGGCCGAGGGGGGGGGGGGGGGGGCGGGGGGGAGCGGGTACGACCCCTCGCCGTTTCGCCCCTAGTGGAGCTAGCGCGTCGCGGAAAAAACGAGCGTGTGCGCCGTTACGAGACGCAGAGATTGATACCCAATTTTAAGGTCCTAGGTCAACCGGTGACCTTTGAGGTCAGGTCAAGTGCCCCAAGGTACGGTTCAGTTTTTGGTGAATAACTTCGCAAAAAACGGCCGCAGAGCGCCGATTTTGGCAGCATCGTGTTCGCCTCGCTCAGGCGCGTCGAATGATATACTTTTTGTTCGGGTCAGGTCAACTTGGGGTGTTGACCTCAGGTCAAGGTCAGGTCAGCACCCCCAGGTCACGAAGTTGGTTGAAAGAGGTCATGTCGCATATCATTCGATTCGGCAGGTCTTCCTGAGTCCACTGGTGGCTTTCCCGACTCGCTAGCTCAATTTGTCAAGAGTTATTGACGAAAAACTAATATGACCTTGATGACGTCATAAATGACGTCACACAAGGTCAACATTGCAAAAGTGACGCATCTAACCTTGCAAGGAGTGCATCAAATCACGATTCGGTGTGCTTGAGATAGTTGGAGATCGTTCCCGGCGCCAGAATAGTAGGTTTCATTTTTCCCCATTGACTTATAATGGTGAGGTCACGAAAATGACCTGACCTCATATGACCTTTAGGAAAAATCCGAGATATAAAAGTTGTGAGACTCATAATGGATACTAGATCCTGCAAGTTTCATTTCCTTGTGACATCTCCTCTGGCAGTGAGGGCGTTGCGAAGTTGCGACATCTGAAGACCGTGCAGAGGTTCACTTATGACGTCATAGGTCAGTGACCTGACCTGATTAAAAAATGCGGTTGGTGTCAAAAGATCCGGCTTGAAATAAAGGTCAGGTATGCCAAGGTTCAGCTCTCTATCGCCGGCGTGTTCGGAGCTATCGCGACAAAAACCCTATGGGGGGGGGGGTGGCACCCGCCCCCCCCCCCCCCCTTCTCGGCCGGCGAGGGTTAAACCTTGCCAAGAATGTATGAAGTCACGAGTTCATGTGCTTGAGGTATAGTTTTAGGTCATCATTACGGATTTGCATCATTTTACAACCGACGACCGTGCAGTCTGCAGAGGTTTACTTAACCCTCGCCGGCACAGGGGGAGGGGTTGATGCAACCCCCCCCCCCATAAGGTTTTTCGCGAATAACTCGCGTAAAAAGCGGCCCATCGCGAAGAAACTTTCAGTACCCTCGCATTGATCAATTTTACACGTTCCCTGAAAATTTCATGACCCTGACCCCAATGACCTTTGACCTGTGACCTCTTTTCCGTGACCATGTTTGGCCGAAATCGCGATTCGGCGATGTCGGCTCGCATTAGCCGCGCGTTTGCAAGCTTTTCGTGGTTTCAAACGTTCAAACATGTGATTTGATGTTGCTCCCATACATTAGGGTGGGTGTCAAGGTCACCTGAAGGTCAGGTAAGGTCATTGACCTTTGGTGACCTCGGGTGACCTCGGTTCACTTTTTCGAGTTTTACATGTTTTTAGGCTAGTTTTTTGGAGCTGAATTAGTTTTAGTGCCTTCGTAACATGTTACGAAGCTGTCAGAGGCGGTTGACACGTATTACGAATACCCGTCACAACCCCTACCGGTTGACCTGACCTGACCTGACCCGACCTGGTCTACATGCTTAAAAACATCATCTCTGATCAAAACTAACACGATATTCGTGATCAGCACCCCGGAAAACCACATAGCAGCCACTACGACTTTCTAGCAGGTCCCGATTTTCCCGGTTTTCGGGTCATTGACCTGACCTGGAAGGTCACCCGATGACCTAGGACCTTACAATTGGGTATCATCGGCTTCCTCTCGTGACGGGCAGCACGCTCGTTTTTTCCGCGAAGCTCTAGCTCGATCAGGGGCCAAACGCGAGGGGGGTCGTACCAACCCCCCCCCCCCCCTTGTGCCGTCGAAGGACGCAAAATGGCCTGTGCCGGCGAGGGTTAAGACGTCATAGTTAAGTGACCTGACATGAAAACGTGGTTGATTTCAAATGATCCGGCTTGAATCAAACATAAGGCATATGAAATGTCAGCCTTCTATCATCAGTGTGCTTTGAGCTCCCACAAAAAAAAAAAAAAAAACATGGTGGCGGCATCCACCCCTTTTTCTCGGCCGGCGAGGGTTAAACCTCGCTTCGAATTATTGCAGATAATGATGCGACCGAAAACAAAGTATCTATCTGTGTCTAGAACGGCCGCTGACTTGTTGGACAAGATCCCCAATCCTAATTTGCTAGATGGGAATAAAATACTCGGCATAAATTATGATACATATATACCCCTCGATTTGCCCTCGCGCTAAGTCAATTCTATTCATCACTGTCGCTTTTTATCCGAGATGATGTCGCCGCTAAACGGGTTGTTTTGTTTGCTTGCTTGCGTTGAATGGTCATTACGGATTATTGAAGGATTATGATATACATAATAGGAATGGGGCAAGGGAGGATATGCACTGCAGTGCAGGTGTTTAATTTAGATCACAAAGGCATCATTTCCGGCATCGTGCAGTCACTATCTTCCCCTCCTCTGCACTGCGGCATCGCTGCGCCCCACACGCGGCGTCCTCACTCCACGGCCGGCCGCCGCCAACTGACCCACTCGCCGGGCGCCGCGACCTGACCCGTGTCACTGCCGCGGCCTGCGCAATAGAGTCGGGGCTGGAATCCGGGGGTTCGGCCGGCCGGCCGCCTCTGGAGCGGGGGACTTTTTTAGTAGACCTACTGTACCTATCAACTGAAAGTGCTCCTATACAATGAGAGGACTGCTCGAGCTCTTTCGTAACAAATTTCTCATGAACTGAATTCTCCGAATGTATGACTTCGTCGTTATCTTTTTTTCAACCCGATAGTGTTTTTATTGGTACTTGCCACGCAAAACATCATGAATATGACCATTATATGATTTCAGTCCGTTATCATTACAAAACACTAGCGTTGATGTACGTTTCCACTTTCCAATGTATTGTCTCGATATACAGTATGGCAGCACAGACACCAAACGGCACATCACCACACGACGCGGCTGTCGTTCTGTCCCTGTCCCGACCGACGGCTAAACCATTACACCTCACCCCACCGGCCTCGGATCCCACCACCCACCGATCACAGCTTCAGTCCATCTGGCGCACAGGTCAGACCCCGACCCTCGCCGGGGGTCAACAGAAGCAGCACGCGCCGCCCGCGCACCTACACGGGACGGTAGCCGAAACCATACCGACCGACCGGTGATTCATATACGCAACTGCAAGTATTCTGCGGGCTATAAATGAGGCAATTCCAGCCCTGTCCCAGTGGGCTGGAGAAGGATTGGTATTCCAAACATTTACAAACATCTTGAGGTTGTTAGGTGAATTCGACATTCGTTGTTATTTTCATTCTGCTGCCATCATTTAGGGCTCAGAGACTGACCAACACTTGGCTTTACACTAAATTCCCATAGGACCTGTCCCTTCAATCGAACAATCAGACAACAGAGGTCGTCCACAAATAATATCGACAGAACTGTATAGCACCGCGCCCTACAGCGATAACAATCAAAGGCACGCAAATCACACACCAGGCACTGCCATCCCGGAACCAAGGGCGCAAAGACATCACAATAGCACACTTCTTTGGAATGATATTTCTATAGAGGTATGACCTATAGGTTCAGTCAGGGTCCATCAGTACCGTTCCGGATCTGTCGTCTCGATCGAACCACGCCTGTCAGCTGGAGCAGTGTCTGTCAGCTCGGTTTATCATGGCCCGTAAGCTCTCACCAGACAGGAAAAAGTCGCGGCGGCAGCAGCCCGCACACTCACTCAGCAGAACCAAGAACACTCGCCGTATCGTAAGGACGGATAATGGCGGACAGAATGCGCAAATGAAGAATAACGGCGACTTACAGGGCTCCGACTGCTAAGGCGGGGTGGGCGAAAATGCGAGACGGCTTGTACCTGTTCCAGAAATATGATCCAGACTCATAAGTTGCATAATGCATATCAAGAAGTATTCGATATCGTTGGTTGGCTAACGAAGCAACAAACATGATGCAACTGAACATGAGGATAGCAGACGCACAGCAATCAGCATGTTTCTACAAATGCATGGTTTAACTTTTTACCAGCGCATAGTTATATTGGCAGCCCTGCCACTGTCACAAGCCTCAGGTAAAGCTAGCAATTTGATAGAGGACCAACATTCAATTTAACCCCCGGTAGTTCTGGAAAGGTACTGCTCCATTTGGTAAATCCGCTAATGCCCAGACTCCAGTTCCCTTATCCCAATAATTGTACACACTGTGCGCTCATAGAGGGATTCTGCACCGTCACTGTGACAGGGCTCCTAACCGTCCTTCTGAAGGACAGAGGAGGGGAGGACCGGACAGAGGACAGACAAACACCTCAGTCGTTGTAACCATGGCGACCGAGTAGCGTAGTATCCATGGCAACAGGTACCGCAGCGGCGAGCTGGTCACTGCGCCGCCCGGCGTTGGATTATCGACTGATGGCCACCATTGGGTCTGCGCCACACAGTGGCGTGGAGGGCCGCGGCTGACTAGAACTTTGGTAAGAGAGCACAGCCAAAGACAATGGCGTACACATCAAGCTAAGCAGAATGACTGAACAACTACCGAATGGACTGTCTTAGACCTTGACACGGATCATCCTCTGATTTAGTAAAACGATGGGCTGATGATGCCTATTTTGTACCAGAAGAAGAAAATTACGGAGTTTCGGCATTCACTCCATAAACTCAGTGGAACGATTCGGGAACAGGTAACCACTCAGTAAAAATAAAATGCAAAGCAAATTGACTAGATCTATCTTACTTGCGAGGGAAAAACTGAAACTGGCCTACATGAAAAATCCATCGCAACTTAGACCCACAAAAATAATACACTTCAATCCCACGAATCCCTGATAAAAACACTAGTTGCATTTTATCAACGGTATAGACAGGTCCTGACCCATAACAAGTAACCTGGTTTGAAATGACAAACCATCACACAACTACAGACCACACTATGGCGACATAGCGACTCCTAGCCGAATTCTTACTGCCGCTCTCAGACCCAGGAGACTAACCAAAACTGGCTAATAGATAAAATGAACGGATATGGTATATGTAAGTACATGGACGTAACAAAAATGCACTCGAATGAAACACTTAAAATGCACTCTGCGAGCAATTACGTCCACTCATCCTTTGATCTGAGACGTACCACTCGTTCCACACAAACGCAATGCCTACAGACCACTGGCAAGAGAGCAATGAGTGGATAAAACTTCAGCCTAACAAAGGTGCCAGGATCCGCGAGCCCCGGACTGGAAGCCACAACAATTGGCGACAGCATGATGATGACGATGACGAACGGCGAGATGCGGTGACGTCGGCGGCGTCCTAGGACGTCTTCTTCTGCGACTGCTTCATGCGCTGCTCGCGGCGCCGCTCAGCGTCGGTCACCTGCGCCGGCCGCAGCTCGCGGAACTGGCGCTGGGGGCGGGCGAGAGCGTCAGTCACAGGTCAGCCACAGCTCAGTCACAGGTCAGTTACAGGTCTCAGACACAGCCGGACACAGGTCAGTCACAAGTCGGTCACAGGTTAGTAGCACGTCAGTCTCAGGTCAGCCACAGGTCTCAGTCACAACTCTGTTACAGGTCGGTCACATGTCGAACACAGGTCAGTCACAATTCGGTCACAGGTCGGTCACATGTCGGTCACAGGTTAGTAGCACGTCAGTCTCAGGTCAGACGTAGATGAGACATAGCTCGCACACAGGTCAGTTACAGGTCAGTTACAGTTAAAGACGGGTGCAATTCTGATTGTAACTAAAATTGCACCTCTTCTTTGCATGTTTTTATTATCTTACTTGTCTTTAAAGGTAAGTGAAATTTATTATCCAGGAGTTATAGCTTTACAAAAACTTGATGGTTGCTATAAGTTGGTCGATTTAACCAGTAAAAAACAACAAATTGTATACAGGCATTAACAATGTCATGCATTTCACTTCACTAATGGACGCAGAAGTGAAACAATAGCATTGTCCTACTCTCACTCCGCTCGGCGCTTGCCGGGCTATATGTCTCCGAGGAGCCATTTCTGTCACTCAGACGGTGATATCGATCACAAACACAGCTCAGAGTGGCACCCTGTGGCTATTGTTTGGTGTTGGAGCGGCAGCCGAGCGTGGCTGATGCGTTCGCTTGAGCAGCTCAGGAATCAGCGCGAAACGGAAACGAAATGGAAACGGAGGTCATAGGTGGACGGGTCCAACGATCCTAGCACCACCTGTTGACTGTACCCGCAAGTTACGGTTCACGCCGTGGCATTTTGCAGTGCATTGAAGGGATGTCAATATTAGCTGATGACGTATTTGCAGCGATAAGTATTAGCTATATAACGATAATCTAGCAATCCCAGTGGTCGCATCATTAACCCGTTAACAGACTTATTTTCGTGTCCCTAGCTAGGCCCAGCATCGCCAACAGCTCCCATCTGGGCTCAGCCTTGCCGATACATTTTGCCGACGCCCCCAGTGCCGTATGCCGATACCCCTGCTGACTACATACCCTCTCGACAATTACAACCCTGCAGAAACCCCTGCCTCACTGCCTACACCCCTGCCGATACTAGTGGTGTCAATCGGAACTTGAATCTTCGGAATTCCGATTTTGTACAATGTCCAATTCGGAATTTGGTTGGACAATGACAGCAGGCTTTGGACAACTTTGGACAATCGCTTGCTACACCTCAATTTTTTTTTATAAAGTAATCGTGTTTAACATTGATTGGCCATTAGAAAGCTCAGTTTTCCATATGATTAACACTTTTGAGCTGGTAACGATACATTAAAAGCGAATCAAATAACGGTGTTGAGTGTAAACTATTGCGTAGATGTCGGACATCTTTGGACAAATGGCTGGCTTGGACATTTTTGGACGGACAGTCGACGTAAGTATTGGACATTGGACGGACATTAAACATACGTTTTCTGAAATTGACACCACTAGCCGATACCCAATATAGACAAGCGTCTGTCGACACCCCCTGCCGACCCCTCTGCCAACACTCCGACCCCGTCTCCTCACCAGCTGATCGTTATCGGGCACACGCGAGAGGAAGTCGAGCAGTTCGTTGTTGGGGATGGCGTTGGGGCGCAGCAGCTTCTTGGAGAACTTGTGCACGCCGAACAGCATGACCAGTAGCGGATGGGCACGTTGTACAGCACGACGGCCACCACCGAGAGCACCAGCACGGCCAGCCACGAGAGGAACGGCACCGTGAAGTTAAACGTGCTGAAACACACAGCGGGCGTGACGCAGCCGTGAGGCGAGGGTAGGTGCTGAGAGAATCAGCGGTCATGGCGAAGGCGTGAGGTGGTGCAAGGTGCTGAAGCATATAGCGGTCGTGGCGAAGACGTGCAAGGCAGGTGAGGTGAGGTGGTGAGTTAGCGACACGGAGGTTCATTGTAATGACAGGATGCTAGGATAATAGAGGCGGCGGGATGTGGGTGGTGGTCGGGGCGATATGAGGCGAAAAAGGAGAGGAAGGAGGGATGAAGGAGAACAATAATATATGTATCATGGTAATCCATGAATGGCTACCAGACATTACAGGAGCAAACATCGATCATACAAATGGATATTCCAGCCCGATCCGTCAAACTCTTATTGTTCTAACATAATTCATTAGTCCGCCCATCCACAAAAGCTTCCGTCACATTTGAATGCTATCTCATTTTAGTGTTATACCATGCATCAGGCCAGCCACAGCCACCGATGAGCACCACACTGAGCGCCACAGGGGGCAGTGCGGTCGGTTCTGAGCGGCACCCACTTTTGGACACACTCGCCGAGCGAGGCGATGTAGCCGAGGATGTTCTGTACCATGGCCGTCACCTCCTGCACCGCCATCAGCTTCTCCTTCAACGACTTCTTCTCGTCCTGCAGCGACATAGGGGTCCTGACAGTCAGCCAGGGAGGGTTGTAGAACATGGGGACTGAGTATCATGTTAGAAGATATATTTGGAAATGAGACGAGGCGTTGTAATGGACAATGCTTGGACGGGGCCATGACGGGGCTCAACAAATCACCCGCGCGTGACATCATGGTAGTAATTCGTCAGCGCGGAAAGTTAAAAATGACTGGGAATGTCCATGGGTCATCAAGATAAAATAGATCCGCACTTTTGACCTTCTGTGGCTGTACTTCCCTACGCAACTGAAAGAGTATATTTGCCCTGTAATAAGACCCAGAAAAACATGCATCGAAAACGTTGAAGGATAAAATTCGTATAGATTTCTTGAATGCATGCACAACCTTCAAAATGCTTCGTAATCGTAAAACAAAGTCATTGGTAGCATAAATAACAGTAAATTATATCATGAAAATTGATAGGAAAGTCACTATACCCTACTTGTATTCTCAGGATTATGTTGACTAGATTCTAGTTATATTCTGGCATGTAGACATGAAATATATAGCATGAAATATATGTTATTACCATATACTATCTATCTAATTTGTTTACTTCTAGTAGGTCGTACCGCACCCGATATAAGGGAATACTGCTAGCCTATTTATCGTTCAGTAAATGCATGTAGGCCCCTTTCAATGCTTTTACTGGCATATGCGGAGTAAAACAAAATGAAAATCACGGACAGTGTGTTTGCTAACGGGTCCACCACAGCACTCGCCCGTTCTTTGCATCTTCAAAAGCCAGGACTGAAGTTCCAATCGTTACAATAATAAGCGGCAACCCAAGGCATAACAATCAGCATGCATCAAATGGAAACTGTGGGCAGCCAGCTACTGAACAGCAGCCGCGCGGGCTGCAGAAAACGCCCCACCACCGTCCACCAAACCGGCCTGTCCCGGCGCCGAGCGGCAGCCGGTCAGCTGGGAAAGTGTCAGACCAAACGCTACTCACATCTCCCGAACTCTTCTTGTCTTTGGCCTGTGGACACAGCGGCACATGAAAGGACTGTCTGGATAGTCAGGAGCTCACCTCGCTTCTCAGCAACCGTGATACCGTGAGGTGAGGGTCACACAGACATGCTGCACCGTCTACCAAAAACGCTCAGACACAGTCAAATAGCGGAGAAAAAGACATCGAGTAGTGGCAAAAGTCAGTGCTCCGGATGAGTTAGTCGGGTCGCGTGGAGGTTAGTGCACATTCCCCTGACAGGTGAAGTGAGTTAGTCACTCTCAGTTGCGCGCAAAAGGAATACAAGGTTCAGCCGATACACAGAGACAACTACACACGACGTGAGGGAGGATGGCCTGTCGAAGCAGCGCCACACACCTTATCCTTGTCGTCATCTTCGTCGTCGTCGTCGGCCACGTAGTCGTCGTCGTCGGCGCTACGGAAGCCGGCGGTGACGAGGTTCACCTGAGGAGCACGTCAGCACGTAGTTACAATCGGTAAGGCGCCAGCACGGGTACAAAGGCACCCTCAGTGACAGGCCCTCCTCAATGACAGCACCCTCAATGATCGGTGTTGCTGCTAAACAGTTGTTCTCAGAAGAAGTCGCAGTTTATAAGTGTCGGTTGAGAGCTTGTTGAAAGTCAGCGACTGAATTGCTTACTTATTGCTTCATAAGCACGCAATGCTAAGCTAAGTACAGATCTGGCACTTCCGACGAACACCTGATAGCCTTAACACAAAACGATGGTAGCAAGCCGGTACTTTTGCACCGTTCCATGCTTCTATCCTCAGGATACTGAAATCCTTCTCCTCCACGCCACAACCCCCTCCGGGCTGGACAGGCAACTTTATCTCATGCGGGCTGCTCCATTGGAGCGGCACCGCTGCTCCCGAGGGAGCGCACCCCGTAGCCGGGTGCAGTGAGTGTCTTGGGGCTGGGTGGCCTGTCCTCTGGACGGGCTCAGCCCCGGCGACTCACTAGGGTGCCTGCCCAGACCAATGTCTCCCCCTACATCCTATCATCCTCCCGGCTCTGAAAGGGTCTCATTGGACCGAAAGGGCCTAACCCAACAAAACAAAACAAAATCGGTACTTTCTGCTGATATGCCCATGCTCATCAAATATCTTAAATATCTTATCCGTCGGTATTTTTCATATCTAAGACGTAACAACAGGGCCACTTATGATTCTACGAAAGATTGAATATTCTTAAACCATCAGTGTTTGATTTCTTAGCTGCGCAAAAGAAACTCCAGCTATCTCTGACGATTATTAACAGAAGTTACCAATAATCAACTACTAGAGCTCCTGACGTCACTCACCACCCAGCCCTTGAAGAAGACGACCAGGAGTGCGACCGGCGCCATGTACAGCTCGAACGAGTAGGCGCCCAGCATGAAGGCGAAGAAGGCCGCTATCGTCCGTGGTTTCGACTCCCAGTCGAAAATACTCCTGTGCACACAGACACAGTAGACTGGTGTGAGTGGATAAACATGGTGCATTTGTTTGATATACATGACAGGCACAGCAGCTGCCCAGTGCAGTTGGGGCATGTATGACTGGTGGCTTTTTGGCGGTAGCAGAAATGGAGTCATGTTAAAATCACGGGCGTCGCTAGTGTCACATCGTCCAGTGAGACTGGACAGTGACGACAAAACAAGTCAAAAGTAACGTAAGTACGTAGAAATGAGAAGCATTTGAGCATCAACGCATGGACTATGTGAGTGGACATGACATCTGTACGACTTAGTTGCTATGTACAGCGTGTCCCAGAATTGACCGAACACTGTTAATCAGTACATATGATACGGGAAAATCAATTGCACTTTTTTCTTTTCATCGTCCGATACCGCCAGTAAGGGTAGCTTCGAAATGGCACTTGCAATAGACACGCAAGCTACAACATTAGCCGGCAATTGTAGCTAAATGCCAGACGATGCTGGCTTGAGTCGTTTTACGGATCTCCCGAAACTGGTTGTAAGACGGGTTTCATTGACCTCTTGCCGGTGGATACCATAAATATTTTCGATAAACTTTGCATCCAAACTGTTCCCAGGCATTCTCTCCCAAAACCAAAAATTCTGCCTACACCGCTGTTGCGCTGTTTTTTTGTTTTTTTTTTTTGACATCTGAAGTGGAAAACCTCCATGTCTGAACATGGTGTGACCTTTGGAGTCCAACAGATTTGGTTTCCAGAACAAACCCGTTTATGGCCATTCAGTTCACGACAACCAGTTTTTGTAATGCTTGAATGCTACCGCAGTAGCAATCTGTGTTAACGGTCGTCTTTGAGGCATCGTATCAAGCTGAATGAGTGCACCGTGGCTCAAAATGTCTCACACTTTGATTTTCGACGAGTGCCTGGCCGTCTCCGCTGTTGGGGCGTTGTCACCATCTGTCGTCCACACACGACTTTTTTGTCGCTTCAAAGGGCAGAATACCTTCGTAGGACCACAAAGTGTGTTTCCATTCACTTTTTTGTTGCATATGTTATGATTTATTGCTGCTTTGTAGCGATTTGCGCTGTCTTTCCGTTAGTTTTGGCATATTTTTCAGATGAGGGGCCCCAAATTCCAAAATTTTGTCGAAGATAGTGGTCAAAAGTAGACTGATGTTTCGTAGCTAGCCCTGATCTGTCGTTTAGCTTGTTTTTGGGTAGATGGGTGAAGTTTGTTGTCCATGACATGGCAGCCAGCCGCTTGACGACTGGTGCATGCTCCTTTTTGGTCGCGCCCAGGCTTTTCGATCAGGTAATCTCCTGCTCTCTCTGGCTTCGCTCGCTGATATAACTGCGATTTGCTCATCCCTGCCTGATTGCAAATGAGCTACTGGAGCTCTTCAGCAAGAACCATGCCGAAAGTCCGTTTACGAACTTCAGAATTGCACTTTATTCACCATGATTGCCTTTTGGTTGCTGAGGCTGAAAACGAAAAGGGACTACTCTTTGCTGACTCTGGATAATAACTGACTCGAGTCGTGACCGGTCATCAAAAACACAGTCTCCAAGCTCGATAGCTATGATATGTCTTATAAAAGTATAATGCTCGTATCTAATTAGAATCGAGCGCAATCGTACTTTTAGCCAGGAAATAAATGTTCGGTCAATTCTGGGACACCCTGTATATTCACACAGAGTTCAGCGTCAGTGAACTTTGGCTGTGTGATCAGTGAACCGACTTGATGAACTTTGCTCCTTCGGCAAAGCCGGCGCCCATCTCCTTGAGCCGGTTGACATTTCTGATGAAGACTGCCCTCTTGAACTTGAGTTCTGGCCTGGTGTACTTCTCTTCGCGCGGGTTGAACGTGCGAATCGCTGCCCGTGCCTGAAGGTAAATAAATGATGTCAACAAAATAGAACGTCAACAGCAGTAACTAGTAACGTCGGCGCAAGGAAAAGCCACATCATTGATGAAAATGACAGGAAATTAGGGACATCAAGACAAAGAGGTGGCAGCGTTGACGTACGAGCATTGTGCAAGTCGTTGTCCAGTGAAAGCCAACCAAAAAAGCAAAGAAAGAAACGTAAAGAAACCGGAAGACAGCGACCATGTACAGGAAGGATATCAGATTTCCTGAATTCCTGTAATCAGTGAGACACACGCTTTGACCAACCACTTTCTAGTGTTATATAGCAACAGTCACATCGACAATTATTAGAAGTATTCTGAGACTTATCTTCCTGAAATAAGGAGCAACGCAATATATTCATAACCAGAGATTCTCCCTGGCGAAAAACAAATCACCACATGAGGAGGTTCGATCGCGCGCTGCTGGAGTACAAACACCCTCAGCCGGGCCGCACCGGTTCTGTTATCTGCTCTTTGGAGGGGCGCTCCATCACGACCTGTCAATACTCCAGGATCGGGTGTTTTGTTTGTGGAATCCACTTTCGTAGGAAAGGATAAACGGCTAGGGCGAGCCACGCTAACCCTCGGTATAGATTACCGGACCGCGGCGGTCGACCGCTCCTTTCTCTGCGATGAAAATAAGGATGTAGCTATTTGGCTTCCTCCCTACCATCTCCACCCACTTAGGTAAAGTGATATTGATTTTCAGGCTGCATAATGTATGCAGACATGCTCAGTACAAACGATGAACGGTAATAGCTGCGATGAACTACGATATGACGTTATGACGTTCCCGCTATCAGCGACCCTATTTCCGTACACGCTTTCTAAGATAGCATGGCTGTGCCAGCCGTCACATGACACCATGCGGCTCAAGCCGGGATTTATCCCGGCTTGAGCAGACTCGATGATTAAATTCCATCATTCGCTGCGCTTTAGCGCAGCGAGTGGCCCGGGTTGGTCTATCAAAGTTCAGCAGGCAGACAGCTTAAACCGATTACATATATCCAAAGACTCGAGCTGCGGTGCTGTCTGAAATAATTATGAGTGCCAAATGGAGAATATGTCAAATGGAGGTGTTTTGTGGATACATATTCCTACAAAAGTAGTAAGCGACATATTTATTTCCGTTCCTTTTTCAAAAAGAAAGAAAGAAAGACGTTTAATGATTGGCTTTTAGACAGTAACAGGCCTAAATAGTTATGTGCTAAGCAATATCCAATAGCATACGAAAAAGGACGGTGTGCGTAACAGACACAGTTACGATTATGCCAATATGTACTGCTCCGTGCTTACCGGGTTCCAGACTAAAACCATTTCCTTAGTGCTTACCGGGTTCCAGACTAAGTCCATTTCCAGCATCACTTGAGGGTTGTTGCCCTTAGCTCTGCCCAGCAGCTTTTTGTCTTTGAGCGCGTACCATCGTCTCTCTCCTGGTCGGATCTGAGGAGGAGACACACATCGTCCGTGGTGGGATTTGAGCTGCTGCGACCGGCCCGATACAGACAGAGCGACGGCCTCCTATCGGATAAACGGACCGGCAACAGGCAGCGCGTCCTCTGCAGATAATACTGTAAACTAGCGGTCCCGTTTGACACTTCGGCAGCTCCGTAAACAAACAGCAAAATGTTACATGCAGGAATCACAGCAATCTAGCACAGCCTAATCTTTAGCAGAGGGATTAATACTTTTACGAGGAATTCGACACGTCTTTACCTTTGTCGAGACATACACTACCTATATAATTTAAGAAGCTCGATTAGTCTTTACCTTTAGCAGAGGGATGGACACTTTCCCGAGGAACTCGACCTTGTGGTCCTTGTCCTCGTCATACACAGTTACTTCCAGCACGCTGTGGATGTCCTTCACGTTGCTGCAAAAGATCAGCACAGGTCATCGATCTATGCTCGTCTACCATTGTTACTCTCGGTCTCACCGTTGATTCAGTCTTACCACGATCAAGTTTTTCGGACTACATCGCAACGTAGTTCTTAATTCAGGTAAGTTATGCGATAAATGTCCTATAAAAGGGTACAACCGGTTAGCTCATAGCCCACACATAACTACGGACTTTCTAGGAGTACGATAAAGAGCTAGCGGCTGTTTGCGAATATCAAATGTCCTCCCAAACCCCATAACTGACAGAGCACGACTCACAAGAAGAATATCTTATTCCACTGCGGCGACAGGGTCTTGTACTCTGTCTGCGTCTGTAGACGCGAGTTGACCAGCTCCAACACGCAGAAAGGGTCCGACTTGCCGCCAATGTCGGCCGACGCCAGACCCATGGCCTTGAACACCTTCACCGTGAGGTGGCCAACCTCCTTCACCTGCTTCAGCGTGTTCCGCAGGTTCTGTAACAGCGGAAACAGTGCAACGTCAGGTGGGAACTTCCAAACGGGAGAGTAGAGAGCTTCATTTTACTGCGAGCCGCTGCGCTTACCCGACTGACAAGAATGGGAGCATTTTCAAGTTCCATGTAAGTGTGAATGTGACTCGCATATTGATAAGCCAGATCAAACAAACGAAGGACGAACTGTCAAATGTCATGAACCGTCCGAATACAAATGCATGTCTCAGGGAGTCTCGTTGCATTCTAAATAACCCAGTGTTTCAATTAAAACCCACTTAATCTCCCCAGCCCAGCCGTGAGCGTCATTAAATTACAGCAGGTCGTCTCTGCCGAGTCAGGTCGTCTCTATACGACACCGCCAGGATGCCATGAAAACCCGAAACGGCCGGCACCGGGAAATGTCACCAGCAGTCTGTCGCCACGACCGACTCCCGGGGGCGCGGGTGCCAGTCAGGTCAGTCCAATATGACCCCTGGCGCCCCTGGGGGCCGCACCGACCGACCACGTCCCGCCGTATGACACCGGCCGCCGCGCCGGTGCTGGTCCCTGGGTCGTGCCGCGGCTCGGACGATGGTGGTGTGACATATTCGCCAGCTGGCTTACCCGCGGCGCTACGGGGCGGGCAAATATCGCTCCGGTGTACACTTCCAGGAAATTGCGGGTACTTTCACGGCTGTATGAAATGTCACAGTCTGGATAAATTTCAACCACTACCCAAAGTGAAATGGTAAGCGACCGCCGGAAATTTAGTCTCTCCGCTCTCAAGTAACGCCTGCAAAAATATGCCCCAAATTAAACTTAGTAGTAATCCACATAAGTTCCTCCTGCACCAATCATTTCCACCCCTCGCGATACCCAATCCCTCTGCTCCCTCTCTCCCCCTAGACGCTCTCTCCCTCCTCTCGCTCTGTGTTCGCTCACAAACTGTTTTCGGATGGTGTCCACTTGCTCGGGGTCCTCCTGGTAGGTGAGCAGGTCCGAGATGGTCTCCACGTTGGTCATGCCGGACACGGTCAGCAGGATGAACACAGAGCCGGCGCCGTCCTCCAGCTCACACCACAGACGGTGGGTCTTCTCGCGCTCCAGCTTCGAGATGTCCACCGTCGTCCTGCGAAATACATTGCATGGGTAGAGTCACTAGGGGGTGAGTTTACAGGGCACAGCTATTGACGATAGGATTTTAATTAGCAAGTAGCATCAAAACGTATCAAAAGAAAGGAAACTGCGAAAAAGCATAGCTGAGGTACGACTCAACGATACCAATGCCTACAATTTAGCATTCACGCTCGCTTATCAGTTTCACATTCCATTTAAATTGCATCCATTACCTACGTCGATCCTTCTAAAAACGGAGTCCCTTCCCGTTCCAGCATCCCGCCTAGACTTCTCACCGTCTCCCAGACCCCTGTCCCTTCCTCCCTGCCGTATGACAGCCCAGCCCCTCAGACCTTCCTCCCTCCTCCAAATCCTGCCAGCCCTTCCAGACCAGACCACTCACTTTCCCATGAAATCATCCTTGCTGCGCGCGTCGTGGTCGAACACCTCAATCTCGAGGATCTGCGAGCCGCTGTCGTACAGGTGCATGTCGAACTGCTCCAGCCAGCGAGGCGTCAGCGTGCGGTCCTGTACCTTGCTCTTGTACTTCTCGGCACCCAGCCTGTCCGAGGGGAGGGGTAGGGAAGGGCGGAGGGGGGGGGGGGGGTCAGCACGCATACCGGAGGTCATCAGACTAGTACGCTAAGGCCGAGGATTAATTTGCTAATTAGATGGACCTGTAATGGGAAGGGCTACATGCAGGCTAATGTAATGATGCCACCCGAGGCTCCTTCTGTTAATTATGTAGCTCCGTCGTGGAAGGGCTGTGCCCTGTGCAGTTGCTGCATGCCGCTATGTTTATGTGTGATTTTCTTTAGGCCCAGAATGTCTCTGTTTTTATGATAGGTTATATAAACAAAAAAGCATAGCTTCGTTGCGAAATTGCACGCACATTACAATTCTTACCTGAGTTTGACGTATGGGTCACTGGTTCCCTCCGAGTCCATCGCCATGAGATCCTTGGC
>NW_024883870.1:0-38877 GCF_019059575.1 Amphibalanus amphitrite
GTTTAGTGTCGATCACGCATGCAATTGGAAGTTATTTCAGACAATTGGGAGGGGGGTTACGAATGTCCCCCCCCGACCAGTGGGCCGCGAATTTAAAACGTCGCAACTTCGCAAACACTCTCGGCGGAGGAGCATTCCAGAGATATGAAACTTGCAGGATGTTAGTATCCATTACGAGTTCTCAATTGTATCACTCGGATTTTTCCTTAAGGTCATATGAGTCAGTTTTTTTCGTGACCTCATAATTACAAGGCGATGGGGAAAAATGAAAAGACCTCCAACATCTTAACTACAAAGAATCGTGATTTCATGCACTCGTTGTAAAGCTCGATGCGTCTCTTTTGCAATGTTGACCTTGCCTGACGTCATTTATGACGTCATTAGGCTCATATTAATTTTTGTCAATAACTTCCGATCAAATTGATCCAGCGATTCGGGAGCAACCCATGGACTCGGGGAGGCTTGCGAATCGAAGGAGATGGGTCATGACCTCTTCGCCAACTTCGTGACGTTGGGGCGCTGAGCTGACCGTGACCCGGGGTCAACTCCTAAGGTGACCTCACCCAAACAAAAGGTATCTAATTCGACGCGACTGAGCGAGGCAAGCACGATGCTGCCAAAATCGCGGCTCAGCGGCCGTTTTTTTTTGCAAAGTTATTCACCAAAAACGGAACCGTACCTTAGGACACTTGACCTGACCTCAGAGGTCACCGGTTGACCGACGATCTTAAAATTGGGTACCAATCTCTTCGTCTCGTAACGGCGCACACGCCCGTTTTTTTCTGCGACGCGCTAGCTCCACCAGGGGCGGAACAGCGAAGGGGCGTTCGTACCTGCCATCCCCCTCCCCCTCAGCCGACGCGTATGTAGAATGCCAATAGGTCCGATGAGGGTTAAGTGAGAGGACATATCACTGCTTTTTGGCAACATAGCGATGTCTCGGCCCCGTTAAGCAATTTCGTTGAACGTCTTTCGATGGTTACAGTCCCGTTTCAAATGACATGCAGCTAGAACCAGTATGTAAAAAGAAACTTATCGAGTCCTAATAAATAGAAGACCTGTACAGTGTGCAGGGCACGGGCCATGTCGCAAAGAGCATAAACATTCAAGGGATAAATAGCCCAAGTGGCCACCATTGAAGAAGCGAAAATGACAACGACACCCGGTGTTCCCAGGCGGTCACCCATCCAAGTACTAACCGGGCCCGATGCTGCTTGACTTCAGTGATCGGACGGGAACTGTTATTTTCAGCATGGTATGGTCGTTGCCGACGGAATCAGTCCATCTTTACCTCCTTTATCTGTAACATAAAAGATGACGTCACAACTCTGGCACTGACAAGCCTCAAACACCACAGTCATTGCCTTTGGCCAAGCGGATGGCTTGAGTGATGACGCTGCTCAGTCTCATTGCTTATAAGTACCGATAGGCTACAACAAGCAAATGGCTCGCAAGCAATATGTAAGGGACGATGACACCAAACACATGAGTGAGAAGGGCAGCTGAAAGTCGGCACAACTGAGAAATGATCCCCGTCAAATCTCGAGACAAAAGCGGCACTTACACCCACACCGGCCGGGGGGGGGGGGGGGGGGGGTACCGCCCTCCATAGTTTTTTTTTTCGCGATAGCTCCGAATGCCACGGCGATACAGAGATGAAGCTTGGCATGCCTGAATTTTGATTCAAGCCGGATCTTTTGACACCAACCGCGATTTTCGGGTCATTTCAGGTCACCGACTTTTGACGTCATAAGCAAACCTTTGCCAAACTGGGGTCTGCGTATAACGCGCTCTATCGCGGGGAGGGGGCTCTTCATTGCCCCACTACTAACTCCGAAACTACTGGGCCGATTGTCAAAATTCAAACAGCTTCTGATAGCCCTGGAAAAACTGTCGAACGAAACATAATTTCATTGACCTCGAGGTCACCGGTGACGTCACAGTTCAGTGTAAAAATTATTATGATTTTGGCTTGTTAACAATTTGAGCTTTGACCGCCGTCTTACAAGTCATATCCGGCTAATTGACGGTTCACACACTCGTGAACAGATGCTTTAGATACCCTGAGGGTACCAAACTTGTACTTTGATTTTAAGGTCAGGTCAGGTCATCACGGGTCACGGAAATATTATAGCATGCGTCGGTCACATGACATATGTTTTATGGTCCATTTAGGCTATATATTTCGAATTTGATGTCGTTTGTGTCATTCGAGGTCATTTTGAGTTGAATTTGCTCAGATCAGTTCACTTTCAGGTAAAAAGGTCAAATTTTGAAGTTGAAATTGTACACGGAGACTGGGAATGTGAATAATTTTCAAAATTTTCAACATTTGTAAAATCCGAGATAGCAGTTGGATAGCACAGTCTATTCTAAGTCCTCTCATGCAAAGAAAGAACATCTAGCTTAAAAACTAAGCTCTTGGGAGCGATTGCCGTGGTTCAAGGTTTTGAGTCGAAATCGGCCGAACATGACGTCACTCTGACGTCATTTCCGGCCCACCGATGGTAGCTACGATCATATTTCGATGCAATGTGTCAAATTGATGCACCCAAAGTTGCTGTACGTTTAGTGTCGATACGTCATGCAATTTGGAAGTTATTTCAGACAATTGGGAGGGGGGTTACGAATGTCCCCCCCCCCCGACCAGTGGGCCGCGAATTAAAACGTCGCAACGTCGCAACACCCTCTCTGGCGGAGGAGCATTCACAGAGATATGAAACTTGCAGGATGTAGTATCCATTACGAGTTTCTCAACTTGTATCACTCGGATTTTTCCTTAAGGTCATATGAGGTCAGTTTTTTTTTTCGTGACCTCACAATTACAAGGCGATGGGGAAAAATGAAAAGACCTCCAACTATCTTAACTACAAAGAATCGTGATTTCATGCACTCGTTGTAAAGCTCGATGCGTCTCTTTTGCAATGTTGACCTTGCCTGACTTCATTTATGACGTCATTAGGCTCATATTAATTTTTTGTCAATAACTTCCGATTAAAATGATCCAGCGATTCGGGAGAGCCACCCATGGACTCGGGGAGGCTTGCGAATCGAAGGAGATGGGTCATGACCTCCTTCGACCAACTTCGTGACGTTGGGGCGCTGAGCTGACCGTGACCCGGGGTCAACAACCTAAGGTGACCTCACCCAAACAAACGATATCTAATTCGACGCGACTGAGCGAGGCAAGCACGATGCTGCCAAAATCGCGGCTCAGCGGCCGTTTTTTTTTTTGCAAAGTTATTCACCAAAAACGGAACCGTACCTTAGGACACTTGACCTGACCTCAGAGGTCACCGGTTGACCGACGATCTTAAAATTGGGTACCAATCTCTTCGTCTCGTAACGGCGCACACGCCCGTTTTTTCTGCGACGCGCTAGCTCCACCAGGGGCGGAACAGCGAAGGGGCGTTCGTACCTGCCATCCCCCTCCCCCTCAGCCGACGCGTATGTAGAAAGCCAATAGGTCCGGTGAGGGTTAAGTGAGAGGTCATATCACTGCTTTTTGGCAACATAGCGATGTCTCGGCCCCGTTAAGCAATTTCGTTGAACGTCTTTCGATGGTTACAGTCCCGTTTCAAATGACATGCAGCTAGAACCAGTATGTAAAAAGAAACTTACCGAGTCCTAATAAATAGAAGACCTGTACAGTGTGCAGGGCACGGGCCATGTCGCAAAGAGCATAAACAGTGAAGGGATAAATAGCCCAAGTGGCCACCATTGAAGAAGCGAAAATGACAACGACACCCGGTGTTCCCAGGCGGTCACCCATCCAAGTACTAACCGGGCCCGATGCTGCTTGACTTCAGTGATCGGACGGGAACTGGTATTTTCAGCATGGTATGGTCGTTGCCGGCGGAATCAGTCCATCTTTACCTCCTTTATCTGTAACATAAAAGATGACGTCACAACTCTGGCACTGACAAGCCTCAAACACCACAGTCATTGCCTTTGGCCAAGCGGATGGCTTGAGTGATGACGCTGCTCAGTCTCATTGCTTATGTGACCACCAAAAACACCGCCAAGTACCGATAGGCTACAACAAGCAAATGGCTCGCAAGCAATATGTAAAGGACGATGACACCAAACACATGAGTGAGAAGGGCAGCTGAAAGTCGGCACAACTGAGAAATGATCCCCGTCAAATCTCGAGACAAAAGCGGCACTTACACCCACACCGGCCGTGGAGGGGGGGGGGGGGGGGGGGGGCGGGGGTACCGTCCTCCATAGTTTTTTTTTTCGCGATAGCTCCGAATGCCACGGCGATACAGAGATGAAGCTTGGCATGCCTGAATTTTGATTCAAGCCGGATCTTTTGACACCAACCGCGATTTTCGGGTCATTTCAGGTCACCGACTTTTGACGTCATAAGCAAACCTTTGCCAGACTGGGGTCTGCGTATAACGCGCTCTATTGCGGGGAGGGGGCTCTTCATTGCCCCCCTACTAACTCCGAAACTACTGGGCCGATTGTCAAAATTCAAACAAATTCTGATAGCCCTGGAAAAACTAACGAAAGAAACATAATTTCATTGACCTCGAGGTCACCGGTGACGTCAGAGTTCAGTGTAAAAATTATTATGATTTTGGCTTGTTAACAATTTGAGCTTTGACCGCCGTCTACAAGTCATATCCGGCTAATTGTTGGTTTACACCCTCGTGAACAGATGCTTTAGATACCCTGAGGGTACCAAACATGTACTTTGATTTTAAGGTCAGGTCAGGTCATCACGGGTCACGGAAATATTATAGCATGCGTCGGTCACATGACATATGTTTTATGGTCCATTTAGGCTATATATTTCGAATTTGATGTGGTTTGTGTCATTCGAGGTCATTTTGAGTTGAATTTGCTCAGATCAGTTCACTTTCAGGTAAAAAGGTCAAATTTTGAAATTGAAATTTTACACGGAGACTGGGAAAGTGAATAATTTTCAAAATTTTCAACATTTGTAAAATCCGAGATAGCAGTTGGATAGCCCAGTCTATTCTAAGTCCTCTCATGCAAAGAAAGAACATCTAGCTTAAAAACTAAGCTCTTGGGAGCGATTGCCGTGGTTCAAGGTTTTGAGTCGAAATCGGCTGAACATGACGTCACTCTGACGTCATTTCCGGCCCACCGATGGTAGCTACGATCATATTTCGATACAATGTGTCAAATTGATGCACCCAAAGTTGCTGTACGTTTAGTGTCGATACGTCATGCAATTTTGAAGTTATTTCAGACAATTGGGAGGGGGGTTACGAATGTCCCCCCCCCGACAAGTGGGCCAGGAATTAAAACGTCGCAACTTCGCAACACCCTCTCTGGCGGAGGAGCATTCACAGAGATATGAAACTTGCAGGATGTAGTATCCATTACGAGTTTCTCAACTTGTATCACTCGGATTTTTCCTTAAGGTCATATGAGTTCAGTTTTTTTTTCGTGACCTCACAATTACAAGGCGATGGGGAAAAATGAAGGGACTTCCAACTATATTAACTACAAAGAATCGTGATTTCATGCACTCGTTGTAAAGCTCGATGCGTCTCTTTTGCAATGTTGACCTTGCCTGACGTCATTTATGACGTCATTAGGCTCATATTAATTTTTTGTCAATAACTTCCGATCAAATTGATCCAGCGATTCGGGAAAGCCACCCATGGACTCGGGGAGGCTTGCGAATCGAAGGAGATGGGTCATGACCTCCTTCGACCAACTTCGTGACGTTGGGGCGCTGAGCTGACGGTGACCCGGGGTCAACACCCTAAGGGGACCTCACCCAAACAAACGGTATCTAATTCGACGCGACTGAGCGAGGAGAGCACGATGCTGCCAAAATCGCGGCTCAGCGGCCGTTTTTTTGCAAAGTTATTCACCAAAAACGGAACCGTACCTTAGGACACTTGACCTGACCTCAGAGGTCACCGGTTGACCGACGATCTTAAAATTGGGTACCAATCTCTTCGTCTCGTAACGGCGCACACGCCCGTCTTTTTTTTCTGTGACGCGCTAGCTCCACCAGGGGCGGAACAGCGAAGGGGCGTTCGTACCTGCCATCCCCCTCCCCCTCAGCCGACGCGTATGTAGAAAGCCAATAGGTCCGGTGAGGGTTAAGTGAGAGGACATATCACTGCTTTTTGGCAACATAGCGATGTCTCGACCCCGTTAAGCAATTTCGTTGAACGTCTTTCGATGGTTACAGTCCCGTTTCAAATGACATGCAGCTAGAACCAGTATGTAAAAAGAAACTTATCGAGTCCTAACAAATAGAAGACCTGTACAGTGTGCAGGGCACGGGCCATGTCGCAAAGAGCATAAACAGTGAAGGGATAAATAGCCCAAGTGGCCACCATTGAAGAAGCGAAAATGACAACGACACCCGGTGTTCCCAGGCGGTCACCCATCCAAGTACTAACCGGGCCCGATGCTGCTTGACTTCAGTGATCGGACGGGAACTGGTATTTTCAGCATGGTATGGTCGTTGCCGACGGAAACTGTCCACCTTCACCTCCTTTATCTGTAACATAAAAGATGACGTCACAACTCTGGCACTGACAAGCCTCAAACACCACAGTCATTGCCTTTGGCCAAGCGGATGGCTTGAGTAATGACGCTGCTCAGTCTCATTGCTTATGTGACCACCAAAAACACCGCCAAGTACCGATAGGCTACAACAAGCAAATGGCTCGCAAGCAATATGTAAAGGACGATGACACCAAACACATGAGTGAGAAGGGCAGCTGAAAGTCGGCACAACTGAGAAATGATCCCCGTCAAATCTCGAGACAAAAGCGGCACTTACCCCCACACCGGCCGGGGGGAGGGGGGGGGGGTACCGCCCTCCATATTTTTTTTTCGCGATAGCTCCGAATGCCACGGTGATACAGAGATGGAGCTTGGCATGCCTGAATTTTGATTCAAGCCGTATCGTTTGACACCAACCGCGATTTTCGGGTCAATTCAGGTCACCGACTTTTGACGTCATAAGCAAACCTTTGCCAAACTGGGGTCTGCGTATAACGCGCTCTATTGCGGGGAGGGGGCTCTTCATTGCCCCCCCCCCCTACTAACTCCGAAACTACTGGGCCGATTGTCAAAATTCAAACAGCTTCTGATAGCCCTGGAAAAACTGTCGAACGAAACATAATTTCATTGACCTCGAGGTCACCGGTGACGTCACAGTTCAGTGTAAAAATTATTATGATTTTGGCTTGTTAACAATTTGAGCTTTGACCGCCGTCTTACAAGTCATATCCGGCTAATTGACGGTTCACACCCTCGTGAACAGATGCTTTAGATACCCTGAGGGTACCAAACTTGTACTTTGATTTTAAGGTCAGGTCAGGTCATCAAGGGTCACGGAAATATTATAGCATGCGTCGGTCACATGACATATGTTTTATGGTCCATTTAGGCTATATATTTCGAATTTGATGTGGTTTGTGTCATTCGAGGTCATTTTGAGTTGAATTTGCTCAGATCAGTTCACTTTCAGGTAAAAAGGTCAAATTTTGAAATTGAAATTTTACACGGAGACTGGGAATGTGAATAATTTTCAAAATTTTCAACATTTGTAAAATCCGAGATAGCAGGTTGATAGCACAGTCTATTCTAAGTCCTCTCATGCAAAGAAAGAACATCTAGCTTAAAAACTAAGCTCTTGGGAGCGATTGCCGTGGTTCAATGTTTTGAGTCGAAATCGGCCGAACATGACGTCACTCTGACGTCATTTCCGGCCCACCGATGGTAGCTACGAAGATCATATTTCGATACAATGTGTCAAATTGATGCACCCAAAGTTGCTGTACGTTTAGTGTCCATACGTCATGCAATTTGGAAGTTATTTCAGACAATTGGGAGGGGGGTTACGAATGTCCCCCCCCCCCGACCAGTGGGCCGCGAATTAAAACGTCGCAACTTCGCAACACCCTCTCTGGCGGAGGAGCATTCACAGAGATATGAAACATGCAGGATGTAGTATCCATTACGAGTTTCTCAACTTGTATCACTCGGATTTTTCCTTAACCCGCGCCCTGCTGGGGGGGGGGGGTGTTTGAACACCCCCCCCTTGTGGTTTTTCGCAAATATCTCAAAAACGGCGGCGCTCCGCGCCGCCGTTTTTGGTACACCTTATCATACATCAATTCTACACATGTTGTGAAAATTTCAGACCAAGGTCATTCAAGGTCAGGTCACCAGGTCACTTGAAGTGACCTCACCTCATAAAAAGTTTCAATGTCTGTCATAGCTACACCGAGTGACTGATCGCTTTGAAACTTTCAGCGATTGCTAAGAGTAATAGCATGTACAAAATGTATATCTCAGAATTTTGATATCGATGACCTAAGGTCAGGTCAATTTTGCGACCTCCCCATTATAAGTCAATGGGAGAAAATTGAAATGCGCCTCTTTTGGACGAAAGACATTATAAACACTCCCAAACACCAAATTACAAGTGGTTTAGACACATGGAATATGAAAATGGTGTCCGTGACCCTCATTTATGCCCTGAGGTCATCTTAGGTCACGAATGGTATCTAACAGTTTTTCGCAAATAACTTTTGATAGAGGCATGCTAGAGCGATGAAAACGCCTTAGATGTGTTCAGCTCGACGATACGGATCGACTGATATGCAACATGACCCTTTCCGGTCAGGTCATGACCTTGACCTGAGGTCAAATTTTCAAGTTGACCTTTCAAGGTCAGGTTATAGTTCATTCGATGCGTCTTGACGAGAGGAACACGATGCTGGTAAAAGTAAGCTCGTACAAGGCTTGGGTCAAAAGTTATTGCAGAAAAACTGTTTCCGAAAAAAATCGGCTATTTTTGCAGTTTTTGCCCCCTGCAGGCAAAACCGTTGACGGTAGGTCAAATCTGAGAGAATTACTCAGAAAGGGCGTTAATAGGGCTATCGAATGCGCTTTTCCGCTGCGCTGTAGCTCTATTGGTTCCCGAGTTATGCGTTGGCTTCTTGGAAATTTTCGACATTCTACCTGGAAATCGGCGAAATTTTGCCTTCAATGACCTCTGGTGACCTGACCTTTGACCTGACCAAAAAATTGACCGAAGTGATTTCGTCATTATTTTTGACGTTCTTTCGAACGCCGCCTTCTGCGTATCGCTACGTGGCCCAGGAGCCGAGTTACAAGGGGGGGGGGTGTTCAAACACCCCCCCCCCAGCAGGGCGTGGAAATCCAGGACCCCCAGCCGGGCGCGGGTTAAGGTCATATGAGGTCAGGTTTTTTTCGTGACCTCACAATTACAAGGCGATGGGGAAAAATGAAAAGACCTCCAACTATCTTAACTACAAAGAATCGTGATTTCATGCACTCGTTGTAAAGCTCGATGCGTCTCTTTTGCAATGTTGACCTTGCCTGACGTCATTTATGACGTCATTAGGCTCATATTAATTTTTTGTCAATAACTTCCGATCAAATTGATCCAGCGATTCGGGAAAGCCACCCATGGACTCGGGGAGGCTTGCGAATCGAAGGAGATGGGTCATGACCTCCTTCGACCAACTTCGTGACGTTGGGGCGCTGAGCTGACCGTGACCCGGGGTCAACACCCTAAGGTGACCTCACCCAAACAAACGGTATCTAATTCGACGCGACTGAGCGAGGCAAGCACGATGCTGCCAAAATCGCGGCTCAGCGGCCGTTTTTTTGCAAAGTTATTCACCAAAAACGGAACCGTACCTTAGGACACTTGACCTGACCTCAGAGGTCACTGGTTGACCGACGATCTTAAAATTGGGTACCAATCTCTTCGTCTCGTAACGGCGCACACGCCCGTTTTTTTTTTCTGCGACGCGCTAGCTCCACCAGGGGCGGAACAGCGAAGGGGCGTTCGTACCTGCCATCCCCCTCCCCCTCAGCCGACGCGTATGTAGAAAGCCAATAGGTCCGGTGAGGGTTAAGTGAGAGGACATATCACTGCTTTTTGGCAACATAGCGATGTCTCGGCCCCGTTAAGGAATTTCGTTGAACGTCTTTCGATGGTTACAGTCCCGTTTCAAATGACATGCAGCTAGAACCAGTATGTAAAAAGAAACTTATCGAGTCCTAATAAATAGAAGACCTGTACAGTGTGCAGGGCACGGGCCATGTCGCAAAGAGCATAAACAGTGAAGGGATAAATAGCCCAAGTGGCCACCATTGAAGAAGCGAAAATGACAACGACACCCGGTGTTCCCAGGCGGTCACCCATCCAAGTACTAACCGGGCCCGATGCTGCTTGACTTCAGTGATCGGACGGGAACTGGTATTTTCAGCATGGTATGATCGTTGCCGACGGAATCTGTCCATCTTCACCTCATTTATTTGTAACATAAAAGATGACGTCACAACTTTGGCACTGACAAGCCTCAAACACCACAGTCATTGCCTTTGGCCAAGCGGATGGCTTGAGTGATGACGCTGCTCAGTCTCATTGCTTATGTGACCACCAAAAACACCGCCAAGTACCGATAAGCTACAACAAGCAAATGGCTCGCAAGCAATATGTAAGGGACGATGACACCAAACACATGAGTGAGAAGGGCAGCTGAAAATCGGCACAACTGAGAAATGATCCCCGTCAAATCTCGAGACAAAAGCGGCACTTACACCCACACCGGCCGGGGGGGGGGGGGGTACCGCCCTCCATAGTTTTTTTTTTCGCGATAGCTCCGAATGCCACGGCGATACAGAGATGAAGCTTGGCATGCCTGAATTTTGATTCAAGCCGGATCTTTTGACACCAGCCGCGATTTTCGGGTCATTTCAGGTCACCGACTTTTGACGTCATAAGCAAACCTTTGCCAAACTGGGGTCTGCGTATAACGCGCTCTATCGCGGGGAGGGGGCTCTTCATTGCCCCACTACTAACTCCGAAACTACTGGGCCGATTGTCAAAATTCAAACAGCGTCTGATAGCCCTGGAAAAACTGTCGAACGAAACATAATTTCATTGACCTCGAGGTCACCGGCGACGTCACAGTTCAGTGTAAAAATTATTATGATTTTGGCTTGTTAACAATTTGAGCTTTGACCGCCGTCTTACAAGTCATTTCCGGCTAATTGTTGGTTCACACACTCGTGAACAGATGCTTTAGATACCCTGAGGGTACCAAACTTGTACTTTGATTTTAAGGTCGGGTCAGGTCATCACGGGTCACGGAAATATTATAGCATGCGTCGGTCACATGACATATGTTTTATGGTCCATTTAGGCTATATATTTCGAATTTGATGTCGTTTGTGTCATTCGAGGTCATTTTGAGTTGAATTTGCTCAGATCAGTTCACTTTCAGGTAAAAAGGTCAAATTTTGAAGTTGAAATTGTACACGGAGACTGGGAATGTGAATAATTTTCAAAATTTTCAACATTTGTAAAATCCGAGATAGCAGATTGATAGCACAGTCCATTCTAAGTCCTCTCATGCAAAGAAAGAACATCTAGCTTAAAAACTAAGCTCTTGGGAGCGATTGCCGTGGTTCAATGTTTTGAGTCGAAATCGGCCGAACATGACGTCACTCTGACGTCATTTCCGGCCCACCGATGGTAGCTACGAAGATCATATTTCGATACAATGTGTCAAATTGATGCACCCAAAGTTGCTGTGCGTTTAGTGTCGATACGTCATGCAATTTGGAAGTTATTTCAGACAATTGGGAGGGGGGTTACGAATGTCCCCCCCCCCCCCCCGACCAGTGGGCCGCGAATTAAAACGTCGCAACGTCGCAACACCCTCTCTGGCGGAGGAGCATTCACAGAGATATGAAACTTGCAGGATGTAGTATCCATTACGAGTTTCTCAACTTGTATCACTCGGATTTTTCCTTAAGGTCATATGAGGTCAGTTTTTTTTTTTCGTGACCTCACAATTACAAGGCGATGGGGAAAAATGAAAAGACCTCCAACCATCTTAACTACAAAGAATCGTGATTTCATGCACTCGTTGTAAAGCTCGATGCCTCTCTTTTGCAATGTTGACCTTGCCTGACTTCATTTATGACGTCATTAGGCTCATATTAATTTTTTGTCAATAACTTCCGATTAAATTGATCCAGCGATTCGGGAGAGCCACCCATGGACTCGGGGAGGCTTGCGAATCGAAGGAGATGGGTCATGACCTCCTTCGACCAACTTCGTGACGTTGGGGCGCTGAGCTGACCGTGACCCGGGGTCAACAACCTAAGGTGACCTCACCCAAACAAACGATATCTAATTCGACGCGACTGAGCGAGGCAAGCACGATGCTGCCAAAATCGCGGCTCAGCGGCCATTTTTTTTTTGCAAAGTTATTCACCAAAAACGGAACCGTACCTTAGGACACTTGACCTGACCTCAGAGGTCACCGGTTGACCGACGATCTTAAAATTGGGTACCAATCTCTTCGTCTCGTAACGGCGCATACGCCCGTTTTTTTTTTCTGCGACGCGCTAGCTCCACCAGGGCCCTGGTGTTCCACCAGGGCCCTTCGCTGTTCCGCCCCTGCAGGGGCGGAACAGCGAAGGGGCGTTCGTACCTGCCATCCCCCTCCCCCTCAGCCGACGCGTATGTAGAAAGCCAATAGGTCCGGTGAGGGTTAAGTGAGAGGTCATATCACTGCTTTTTGGCAACATAGCGATGTCTCGGCCCCGTTAAGCAATTTCGTTGAACGTCTTTCGATGGTTACAGTCCCGTTTCAAATGACATGCAGCTAGAACCAGTATGTAAAAAGAATCTTATCGAGTCCTAATAAATAGAAGACCTGTACAGTGTGCAGGGCACGGGCCATGTCGCAAAGAGCATAAACAGTGAAGGGATAAATAGCCCAAGTGGCCACCATTGAAGAAGCGAAAATGACAACGACACCCGGTGTTCCCAGGCGGTCACCCATCCAAGTACTAACCGGGCCCGATATGCTTGACTTCAGTGATGGGACGGGAACTGGTATTTTCAGCATGGTATGGTCGTTGCCGACGGAATCAGTCCATCTTTACCTCCTTTATCTGTAACATAAAAGATGACGTCACAACTCTGGCACTGACAAGCCTCAAACACCACAGTCATTGCCTTTGGCCAAGCGGATGGCTTGAGTGATGACGCTGCTCAGTCTCATTGCTTATGTGACCACCAAAAACACCGCCAAGTACCGATAGGCTACAACAAGCAAATGGCTCGCAAGCAATATGTAAAGGACGATGACACCAAACACATGAGTGAGAAGGGCAGCTGAAAGTCGGCACAACTGAGAAATGATCCCCGTCAAATCTCGAGACAAAAGCGGCACTTACACCCACACCGGCCGGGGGGGGGGGGGCGGGGGTACCGTCCTGCATAGTTTTTTTTTTTCGCGATAGCTCCGAATGCCACGGCGATACAGAGATGAAGCTTGGCATGCCTGAATTTTGATTCAAGCCGGATCTTTTGACACCAACCGCGATTTTCGGGTCATTTCAGGTCACCGACTTTTGACGTCATAAGCAAACCTTTGCCAAACTGGGGTCTGCGTATAACGCGCTCTATTGCGGGGAGGGGGCTCTTCATTGCCCCCCTACTAACTCCGAAACTACTGGGCCGATTGTCAAAATTCAAACAAATTCTGATAGCCCTGGAAAAACTAACGAAAGAAACATAATTTCATTGACCTCGAGGTCACCGGTGACGTCACAGTTCAGTGTAAAAATTATTATGATTTTGGCTTGTTAACAATTTGAGCTTTGACCGCCGTCTTACAAGTCATATCCGGCTAATTGTCGGTTCACACACTCGTGAACAGATGCTTTAGATACCCTGAGGGTACCAAACTTGTACTTTGATTTTAAGGTCAGGTCAGGTCATCACGGGTCACGCAAATATTATAGCATGCGTCGGTCACATGACATATGTTTTATGGTCCATTTAGGCTATATATTTCGAATTTGATGTCGTTTGTGTCATTCGAGGTCATTTTGAGTTGAATTTGCTCAGATCAGTTCACTTTCAGGTAAAAAGGTCAAATTTTGAAGTTGAAATTGTACACGGAGACTGGGAATGTGAATAATTTTCAAAATTTTCAACATTTGTAAAATCCGAGATAGCAGTTGGATAGCACAGTCCATTCTAAGTCCTCTCATGCAAAGAAAGAACATCTAGCTTAAAAACTAAGCTCTTGGGAGCGATTGCCGTGGTTCAAGGTTTTGAGTCGAAATCGGCCGAACATGACGTCACTCTGACGTCATTTCCGGCCCACCGATGGTAGCTACGATCATATTTCGATACAATGTGTCAAATTGATGCACCCAAAGTTGCTGTACGTTTAGTGTCGATACGTCATGCAATTTGGAAGTTATTTCAGACAATTGGGAGGGGGGTTACGAATGTCCCCCCCCCCCCGACCAGTGGGCCGCAAATTAAAACGTCGCAACTTCGCAACACCCTCTCTGGCGGAGGAGCATTCACAGAGATATGAAACTTGCAGGATGTAGTATCCATTACGAGTTTCTCAACTTGTATCACTCGGATTTTTCCTTAAGGTCATATGAGTTCAGTTTTTTTTTCGTGACCTCATAATTACAAGGCGATGGGGAAAAATGAAAAGACCTCCAACTATATTAACTACAAAGAATCGTGATTTCATGCACTCGTTGTAAAGCTCGATGCGTCTCTTTTGCAATGTTGACCTTGCCTGACGTCATTTATCACGTCATTAGGCTCATATTAATTTTTTGTCAATAACTTCCGATCAAATTGATCCAGCGATTCGGGAAAGCCACCCATGGACTCGGGGAGGCTTGCGAATCGAAGGAGATGGGTCATGACCTCCTTCGACCAACTTCGTGACGTTGGGGCGCTGAGCTGACCGTGACCCGGGGTCAACTCCTAAGGTGACCTCACCCAAACAAAAGGTATCTAATTCGACGCGACTGAGCGAGGCAAGCACGATGCTGCCAAAATCGCGGCTCAGCGGCCGTTTTTTTGCAAAGTTATTCACCAAAAACGGAACCGTACCTTAGGACACTTGACCTGACCTCAGAGGTCACCGGTTGACCGACGATCTTAAAATTGGGTACCAATCTCTTCGTCTCGTAACGGCGCACACGCCCGTTTTTTTCTGCGACGCGCTAGCTCCACCAGGGGCGGAACAGCGAAGGGGCGTTCGTACCTGCCATCCCCCTCCCCCTCAGCCGACGCGTATGTAGAATGCCAATAGGTCCGATGAGGGTTAAGTGAGAGGACATATCACTGCTTTTTGGCAACATAGCGATGTCTCGGCCCCGTTAAGCAATTTCGTTGAACGTCTTTCGATGGTTACAGTCCCGTTTCAAATGACATGCAGCTAGAACCAGTATGTAAAAAGAAACTTATCGAGTCCTAATAAATAGAAGACCTGTACAGTGTGCAGGGCACGGGCCATGTCGCAAAGAGCATAAACATTCAAGGGATAAATAGCCCAAGTGGCCACCATTGAAGAAGCGAAAATGACAACGACACCCGGTGTTCCCAGGCGGTCACCCATCCAAGTACTAACCGGGCCCGATGCTGCTTGACTTCAGTGATCGGACGGGAACTGGTATTTTCAGCATCGTATGGTCGTTGCCGACGGAATCAGTCCATCTTTACCTCCTTTATCTGTAACATAAAAGATGACGTCACAACTCTGGCACTGACAAGCCTCAAACACCACAGTCATTGCCTTTGGCCAAGCGGATGGCTTGAGTGATGACGCTGCTCAGTCTCATTGCTTATGTGACCACCAAAAACACCGCCAAGTACCGATAGGCTACAACAAGCAAATGGCTCGCAAGCAATATGTAAGGGACGATGACACCAAACACATGAGTGAGAAGGGCAGCTGAAAGTCGGCACAACTGAGAAATGATCCCCGTCAAATCTCGAGACAAAAGCGGCACTTACACCCACACCGGCCGGGGGGGGGGGGGGGTACCGCCCTCCATAGTTTTTTTTTCGCGATAGCTCCGAATGCCACGGCGATACAGAGATGAAGCTTGGCATGCCTGAATTTTGATTCAAGCCGGATCTTTTGACACCAACCGCGATTTTCGGGTCATTTCAGGTCACCGACTTTTGACGTCATAAGCAAACCTTTGCCAAACTGGGGTCTGCGTATAACGCGCTCTATCGCGGGGGCGTATTTACAAATTGCAACCGAGCTCCGCCGTAGGGTATTTTATTTCCGCCGTAGTGTATTTCACTTGGGGGATTTTCTACCATACATCTGCCTGAGCTTAGGGTAATTACAATTTGTCGGCGACGTTCAAAAATGATGCACCTTTTTTCGCAGTATAGGATATCGCATGTGCATATTTCTGCCTTTTTGGGTGCGCTTTATCGGTTTTTCGTGAGTAACTCGCGTAAAAACCGTCCGATCGCGACGAAACTTTCAATACCCCCGATTTTATCAATTTTACACCTACCCTGAAAATTTCATGACCCTGACCCAAATGACCTTTGACCTGTGACCTATTTCTCGAGACCATGTTTGGCTCGAATCGCGATTCGGCGTATGTCGGCTCGCATTAGCCGCGCGGTTGCAGTTTTCACGTGGTTTCAAGCGTTGAAACATGTGATATGATGCTGGTCCCATGCATTAGGGTGGGTGTCAAGGTCACCTGAAGGTCAGGTCAGCTCAATGACCTTTGATGACCTCGGTTCACTTTTTCGAGTTTTGCATGTTTCTAGGCTAGTTTTTGGAGCTGATTTCGAATTTAGCAACCATTTGAACATCACAGCGGGTGTAACGAAATTATCCAGACACCTTTCTTCCCGCTGTAAAAGCAAAACAATCTGGTACTTTTTCTTTTAACCGAGCTGGTAGCCACCTTTCATAAAAACACAGTTTACTCACCTCGTTGGTTTCTGCATATCTTTGGAGTGGTTTCAAAGGACAGTCAGAGAGGAAATGAGGAACCCACACAGTGGCAAATGTTCTGGAGCATTTCAGCCAATGGATTCTCCAGCACACTGGCTTTGATGCGGATCAACGCCGTCTAAACCTGTGCCTGCGGTTGAGCAGTGCTTATGGCGGGTGGCTCTTCATACACCTCCTGCTGACCAAGAGCCCACAGGTTTTCGATTGAATTGGGATCGCGACTTTTTCCAAGTCATAAGCGTTAGCCCAGAATGATTGAAGGTTCTATCGGCATCAATTCCCGTTCTTTTAGGGACTTTTAAGTAGCGCGCCGCCACGCATAAAGTCAGCGTGGCTTGAATCAGGCATCAGTGCGCGTTCAGAAACCGTGCCCTCCTATGCCGTCTGGTTGAGCGCCTCCAATCATGCTCCACCACCTTCCCTGGAAAAGCTCCACCCTTGCCTATGGGGCAAAATATAAGGGACAAAAACACAAAACAAGACAGATAAAAACAAAGCAAAATTAACTCATTACCTAATGAAATTCAGGCTGGAGCAAAAACATAGGTAAAAGGTTATATCAAATTAGAATGAAAGATTAAAATCAACCTGACCAGGCCTTACGGACTACGGTCCGACCGGGTCCTAACCACCTTACTTCGCCTAACTTGACCCAGTTCAACCTAGCCTACCACAACACCTGCAGAGTGCAGAGGTACCTTCCTGGAAAAATGACGCCCAGGGAGATGACTGTCCAACTTATTGAAATACTACCATGATTGCTTGTCAAAATGTGTGTCATCATGCTCTTGTTTGACAAGTGATGTATAATAAATGTGATATTCAATAATTACTCCTGACTGTTGACTGTTGAGTTATCAAAATATTCAAATAATCAGGGTACAATCCTGTGCATAGTGCACACTAATCATGTTGTTTTTGTGTAGGCCCTCTGCACATTGTTGTGTGCACTGCTATGTGCACCTTAAGTAAAAAAGTGACTGGTGGTACATGACAAAAGGTTGAGCAACTGTGAAGTTCATGCCCTTGGTCTTGCTGGTGCCAAATGCCTATAGCTAGGATCAGTGAGGGTTGTAGACATGCTACATACATTGTGCATTGAAGATATTGGCACAAAGTTCATCCGTAATTACTATGCTTAACACCTAATGCAAGAAGCGACATAAATGCCCAGATGATAAAGCTCTCTGGTCAACATCACACAAATTTATTGACATACTTTGCAGGTACATATTTACATTCATGGTAAATACTTTCGATTTGATTCAGAAACTAGTTGCTAGTAAGCTTGCATTTTTGTAGGTACAACGAGTCGACCATATATTAAATCACAAAAAAACCTTCTCATGGCATTCATCAATACCTTTCTACCGAACAAGTACCTTATACCTAGCTTCCATGCAATGATTCTAAAATTTGTCCGCAATCCATCTATATCTCAACTGACACAATGAATTTCAAATACCCTAACAAAACCTATAACTGTACATAAGAAGAATGCAATATTACAAGAATTATGAATTTCTGAAGTTATTCTCACATGCTGAATGTTGACACTACTTTTGTCGTCCATTTCCATGTTTGATTGAGCCATCATATAGAACTGTTTCCGTTCTACAGTCACAAGCTTTCCCACAAATCTTGAATTTTTACACATCATCTTGAACCATGCTCCAGTCTTTCCAACAAAGCAATTTTGATTTGTTGCAAAAGCTTCAGATCATGATATGCTTGAGGTTTGTTACACCATTTGTCAGACAAATCTCTACAAAATGTGTATCAATTCCCAAACTAAGTAATTGATCATATCAGTATTTGCAGTTTCCACACAATGTTTCATAATACTATTCTATGTTTATATAAAGAAACTCAAATAATCCACAAATTGTTATTGAAACACTCTCACTTCAAGAATTCACAGCAATAACAGTACAAGTTCAGAAGCAAACAAACATTGCGCCACATTTCGTATGAAACGCGCCATGGCCCTGAAGTTTCTACCACAGACGGTAGTTCAACCGCAGCCGTAGTGCGAAAACCCCTGCCCACCTTACCCCACGGCGGAGCTCGGTTGCAATTTGTAAATACGCATCGCGGGGAGGGGGCTCTTCATTGCCCCACTACTAACTCCGAAACTACTGGGCCGATTGTCAAAATTCAAACAAATTCTGATAGCCCTGGAAAAACTAACGAAAGAAACATAATTTCATTGACCTCGAGGTCACCGGTGACGTCACAGTTCAGTGTAAAAATTATTATGATTTTGGCTTGTTAACAATTTGAGCTTTGACCGCCGTCTACAAGTCATATCCGGCTAATTGTTGGTTTACACCCTCGTGAACAGATGCTTTAGATACCCTGAGGGTACCAAACATGTACTTTGATTTTAAGGTCAGGTCAGGTCATCACGGGTCACGGAAATATTAT
Organism: Amphibalanus amphitrite; assembly: GCF_019059575.1. NCBI lineage: Eukaryota > Metazoa > Arthropoda > Thecostraca > Balanomorpha > Balanidae > Amphibalanus > Amphibalanus amphitrite. The sequence continues at coordinate 19,251 of NW_024883870.1, forward strand.
AGCATGCGTCGGTCACATGACATATGTTTTATGGTCCATTTAGGCTATATATTTCGAATTTGATGTGGTTTGTGTCATTCGAGGTCATTTTGAGTTGAATTTGCTCAGATCAGTTCACTTTCAGGTAAAAAGGTCAAATTTTGAAATTGAAATTTTACACGGAGACTGGGAAAGTGAATAATTTTCAAAATTTTCAACATTTGTAAAATCCGAGATAGCAGTTGGATAGCCAAGTCTATTCTAAGTCCTCTCATGCAAAGAAAGAACATCTAGCTTAAAAACTAAGCTCTTGGGAGCGATTGCCGTGGTTCAATGTTTTGAGTCGAAATCGGCCGAACATGACGTCACTCTGACGTCATTTCCGGCCCACCGATGGTAGCTACGAAGATCATATTTTGATACAATGTGTCAAATTGATGCACCCAAAGTTGCTGTACGTTTAGTGTCGATACGTCATGCAATTTGGAAGTTATTTCAGACAATTGGGAGGGGGGTTACGAATGTCCCCCCCCCCCGACCAGTGGGCCGCGAATTAAAACGTCGCAACTTCGCAACACCCTCTCTGGCGGAGGAGCATTCACAGAGATATGAAACATGCAGGATGTAGTATCCATTACGAGTTTCTCAACTTGTATCACTCGGATTTTTCCTTAAGGTCATATGAGGTCAGGTTTTTTTCGTGACCTCACAATTACAAGGCGATGGGGAAAAATGAAAAGACCTCCAACTATCTTAACTACAAAGAATCGTGATTTCATGCACTCGTTGTAAAGCTCGATGCGTCTCTTTTGCAATGTTGACCTTGCCTGACGTCATTTATGACGTCATTAGGCTCATATTAATTTTTTGTCAATAACTTCCGATCAAATTGATCCAGCGATTCGGGAAAGCCACCCATGGACTCGGGGAGGCTTGCGAATCGAAGGAGATGGGTCAAGACCTCCTTCGACCAACTTCGTGACGTTGGGGCGCTGAGCTGACCGTGACCCGGGGTCAACACCCTAAGGTGACCTCACCCAAACAAACGGTATCTAATTCGACGCGACTGAGCGAGGCAAGCACGATGCTGCCAAAATCGCGGCTCAGCGGCCGTTTTTTTGCAAAGTTATTCACCAAAAACGGAACCGTACCTTAGGACACTTGACCTGACCTCAGATGTCACCGGTTGACCGACGATCTTAAAATTGGGTACCAATCTCTTCGTCTCGTAACGGCGCACACGCCCGTTTTTTTCTGCGACGCGCTAGCTCCACCAGGGGCGGAACAGCGAAGGGGCGTTCGTACCTGCCATCCCCCTCCCCCTCAGCCGACGCGTATGTAGAAAGCCAATAGGTCCGATGAGGGTTAAGTGAGAGGACATATCACTGCTTTTTGGCAACATAGCGATGTCTCGGCCCCGTTAAGCAATTTCGTTGAACGTCTTTCGATGGTTACAGTCCCGTTTCAAATGACATGCAGCTAGAACCAGTATGTAAAAAGAAACTTATCGAGTCCTAATAAATAGAAGACCTGTACAGTGTGCAGGGCACGGGCCATGTCGCAAAGAGCATAAACATTCAAGGGATAAATAGCCCAAGTGGCCACCATTGAAGAAGCGAAAATGACAACGACACCCGGTGTTCCCAGGCGGTCACCCATCCAAGTACTAACCGGGCCCGATGCTGCTTGACTTCAGTGATCGGACGGGAACTGGTATTTTCAGCATGGTATGGTCGTTGCCGACGGAATCAGTCCATCTTTACCTCCTTTATCTGTAACATAAAAGATGACGTCACAACTCTGGCACTGACAAGCCTCAAACACCACAGTCATTGCCTTTGGCCAAGCGGATGGCTTGAGTGATGACGCTGCTAAGTCTCATTGCTTATGTGACCACCAAAAACACCGCCAAGTACCGATAGGCTACAACAAGCAAATGGCTCGCAAGCAATATGTAAGGGACGATGACACCAAACACATGAGTGAGAAGGGCAGCTGAAAGTCGGCACAACTGAGAAATGATCCCCGTCAAATCTCGAGACAAAAGCGGCACTTACACCCACACCGGCCGGGGGGGGGGGGGGGGTACCGCCCTCCATAGTTTTTTTTTCGCGATAGCTCCGAATGCCACGGCGATACAGAGATGAAGCTTGGCATGCCTGAATTTTGATTCAAGCCGGATCTTTTGACACCAACCGCGATTTTCGGGTCATTTCAGGTCACCGACTTTTGACGTCATAAGCAAACCTTTGCCAAACTGGGGTCTGCGTATAACGCGCTCTATCGCGGGGAGGGGGCTCTTCATTGCCCCACTACTAACACTGAAAACAAGTTGAAAGAACTTTATGCAAAAGCATCTTAAAATATTCCACACTTAGGTTTTTTGGGTATTAGGGTAAACTGGCTTAGAGGCGAAGCAGAACGTCTGGTTCATGAAGAACACACACAGTGTTTCACATAGACCGAAGACACGTGCTGCTTCTTCGCGTGCAGTCTTAGCGGCCCCAGGGGGCTTCAACTCGACCAACACCGGTTCTTCTTCGTTCTCCCTAGTCACGTGATATTACGTCACACAAGGCGCGCGAAAGATAAACCCTTTGAAGGTTTTGCACGAACTAGCATCGGGTTTAAGAAGAAGGGGTTGTGGTTTAATCAGTGTAATGGCTTTCATCAAGACCACGCCCGCGGTACCACGTTCTAGCGTCCACCGGAACCGATCGCCATTTTTCAATCGCGTTGGATCACGCTTTGTGCAGTGACGAGCGGCTGGTGCAAGATTGGGTGAATGGCAAGTAATCGAATATTGAAGAACTGAAATAAGGTTAACTTTTGGCTTGTCAAGTGTTGTGTATTATTTATATTACTTGTGATTGACAATAATAAGCAATATCACAACGCTCTTCGAATGCATGGATGAATGCATTGGATGAAGACAGTCCATATGCAAGACCAATCAATGCAGTAAGTATTTAGGTATATGTTGTATAAATGCCCCATAGCTTAAATCATGCATGTGGTATTTAGACAAATCTTCCAAATGAAGATAAGTCAGGAATAGAATCAGCTTGCCATTTTGGGGTTAACTGATTTAGGTATAAATTTGGCTGATTTTAATAAACATATGTTCTTGCTGATTAGTGCCATATTTTATCTAGCTGCACTTTATATGTTAAGTGCATTATTTAATTTTTGGAGTAGGCTCATGGTATCTGAAGTCAATCTAAGTTTCTTTACTCCCTGCCTGTTGAATAACGCATCCGCCCGATTCTTCATTCTAGGGGACGAGGCCATCTCCGCTCTGATTGAGGCCCTGGAGTCTGAGGAGAGCGTCCTGGCGTGCGGAGACGTCGACATCGTCGAAAACGCTGGCTTGAAGCTGGTGGTGGAAGGAGAAACTGTATGTGATTTGGGAGAATGCGATATCGCCACCCGGCTGCTGACATGGGCGATAGCGCATATATACTGTGTTTGGGAAAACATCCACTTGCTAAAGCTAAAAATGTGTTCATATTTGTACAGAAAGCAACCCTGAGCGTGAAGGAATCAACCTGAATAATTTAACATGCCCGAAAGGCTGTGGAGTTCTTTGGCTTGGATGTGTAAGGCAAGTGACACGGCCGAGGGGAAAGCGTTCCTGCAGAGTGCAGGCTGATTGCGGGCTGATCGCAGGCTGAATGCGGGCTGGTTGCGGGCTGATCGCATGGGCTGGTTGCGGGCTGGTTGTTCCTGACTGGAGACTTGCAGGCTGATTGCTCAGAGTAAAGAGGAAGGTAAATACATTTTAAGGTGTATCAAGTACTGTGTTTGCGCAGCAGATGTGACGGCGCAGGTCGATAGCCATGCATGGGAGGTTCAATAGAGGAATGAACGGGGATTTTGCAGTATTGCAATAGAACTGAAAGGGTTCTACAACCGATATTCAGAACACAGGGTGGTGTCCCTATAAACCTCAGGGACTTCTTCACAGACCCTTTGGAGTTCTTATCTAGGTGCTAAGAACGCTCTTATTTTAAACCCTAAACCTCATAAGAGTCTTTGGAAGAATCGTGTGGATTCTTTTGATGAGAATGCAAAGCCGTCTACGTGAAGAGCCATGGGGGTTCTGAAAAACGGTGGCATAACATTTTACCCCACAGGGGTATAAATACCCCTGTACGTTCTTAACGTTCTTCCAAAGTGTTTTCAGTGAACTCCGAAACTACTGGGCCGATTGTCAAAATTCAAACAAATTCTGATAGCCCTGGAAAAACTAACGAAAGAAACATAATTTCATTGACCTCGAGGTCACCGGTGACGTCACAGTTCAGTGTAAAAATTATTATGATTTTGGCTTGTTAACAATTTGAGCTTTGACCGCCGTCTACAAGTCATATCCGGCTAATTGTTGGTTTACACCCTCGTGAACAGATGCTTTAGATACCCTGAGGGTACCAAACATGTACTTTGATTTTAAGGTCAGGTCAGGTCATCACGGATCACGGAAATATTATAGCATGCGTCGGTCACATGACATATGTTTTATGGTCCATTTAGGCTATATATTTCGAATTTGATGTGGTTTGTGTCATTCGAGGTCATTTTGAGTTGAATTTGCTCAGATCAGTTCACTTTCAGGTAAAAAGGTCAAATTTTGAAATTGAAATTTTACACGGAGACTGGGAAAGTGAATAATTTTCAAAATTTTCAACATTTGTAAAATCCGAGATAGCAGTTGGATAGCCAAGTCTATTCTAAGTCCTCTCATGCAAAGAAAGAACATCTAGCTTAAAAACTAAGCTCTTGGGAGCGATTGCCGTGGTTCAATGTTTTGAGTCGAAATCGGCCGAACATGACGTCACTCTGACGTCATTTCCGGCCCACCGATGGTAGCTACGAAGATCATATTTTGATACAATGTGTCAAATTGATGCACCCAAAGTTGCTGTACGTTTAGTGTCGATACGTCATGCAATTTGGAAGTTATTTCAGACAATTGGGAGGGGGGTTACGAATGTCCCCCCCCCCCGACCAGTGGGCCGCGAATTAAAACGTCGCAACTTCGCAACACCCTCTCTGGCGGAGGAGCATTCACAGAGATATGAAACATGCAGGATGTAGTATCCATTACGAGTTTCTCAACTTGTATCACTCGGATTTTTCCTTAAGGTCATATGAGGTCAGGTTTTTTTTCGTGACCTCACAATTACAAGGCGATGGGGAAAAATGAAAAGACCTCCAACTATCTTAACTACAAAGAATCGTGATTTCATGCACTCGTTGTAAAGCTCGATGCGTCTCTTTTGCAATGTTGACCTTGCCTGACGTCATTTATGACGTCATTAGGCTCATATTAATTTTTTGTCAATAACTTCCGATCAAATTGATCCATCGATTCGGGAAAGCCACCCATGGACTCGGGGAGGCTTGCGAATCGAAGGAGATGGGTCATGACCTCCTTCGACCAACTTCGTGACGTTGGGGCGCTGAGCTGACCGTGACCCGGGGTCAACACCCTAAGGTGACCTCACCCAAACAAACGGTATCTAATTCGACGCGACTGAGCGAGGCAAGCACGATGCTGCCAAAATCGCGGCTCAGCGGCCGTTTTTTTTGCAAAGTTATTCACCAAAAACGGAACCGTACCTTAGGACACTTGACCTGACCTCAGATGTCACCGGTTGACCGACGATCTTAAAATTGGGTACCAATCTCTTCGTCTCGTAACGGCGCACACGCCCGTTTTTTTCTGCGACGCGCTAGCTCCACCAGGGGCGGAACAGCGAAGGGGCGTTCGTACCTGCCATCCCCCTCCCCCTCAGCCGACGCGTATGTAGAAAGCCAATAGGTCCGGTGAGGGTTAAGTGAGAGGACATATCACTGCTTTTTGGCAACATAGCGATGTCTCGGCCCCGTTAAGCAATTTCGTTGAACGTCTTTCGATGGTTACAGTCCCGTTTCAAATGACATGCAGCTAGAACCAGTATGTAAAAAGAAACTTATCGAGTCCTAATAAATAGAAGACCTGTACAGTGTGCAGGGCACGGGCCATGTCGCAAAGAGCATAAACAGTGAAGGGATAAATAGCCCAAGTGGCCACCATTGAAGAAGCGAAAATGACAACGACACCCGGTGTTCCCAGGCGGTCACCCATCCAAGTACTAACCGGGCCCGTTGCTGCTTGACTTCAGTGATCGGACGGGAACTGGTATTTTCAGCATGGTATGGTCGTTGCCGACGGAATCTGTCCATCTTCACCTCATTTATCTGTAACATAAAAGATGACGTCACAACTTTGGCACTGACAAGCCTCAAACACCACAGTCATTGCCTTTGGCCAAGCGGATGGCTTGAGTGATGACGCTGCTCAGTCTCATTGCTTATGTGACCACCAAAAACACCGCCAAGTACCGATAGGCTACAACAAGCAAATGGCTCGCAAGCAATATGTAAGGGACGATGACACCAAACACATGAGTGAGAAGGGCAGCTGAAAGTCGGCACAACTGAGAAATGATCCCCGTCAAATCTCGAGACAAAAGCGGCACTTACACCCACACCGGCCGGGGGGGGGGGGGGGTACCGCCCTCCATAGTTTTTTTTTCGTGATAGCTCCGAATGCCACGGCGATACAGAGATGAAGCTTGGCATGCCTGAATTTTGATTCAAGCCGGATCTTTTGACACCAACCGCGATTTTCGGGTCATTTCAGGTCACCGACTTTTGACGTCATAAGCAAACCTTTGCCAAACTGGGGTCTGCGTATAACGCGCTCTATTGCGGGGAGGGGCTCTTCATTGCCCCACTACTAACTCCGAAACTACTGGGCCGATTGTCAAAATTCAAACAAATTCTGATAGCCCTGGAAAAAACTAACGAAAGAAACATAATTTCATTGACCTCGAGGTCACCGGTGACGTCACAGTTCAGTGTAAAAATTATTATGATTTTGGCTTGTTAACAATTTGAGCTTTGACCGCCGTCTTACAAGTCATATCCGGCTAATTGTCGGTTCACACACTCGTGAACAGATGCTTTAGATACCCTGAGGGTACCAAACTTGTACTTTGATTTTAAGGTCAGGTCAGGTCATCACGGGTCACGCAAATATTATAGCATGCGTCGGTCACATGACATATGTTTTATGGTCCATTTAGGCTATATATTTCGAATTTGATGTCGTTTGTGTCATTCGAGGTCATTTTGAGTTGAATTTGCTCAGATCAGTTCACTTTCAGGTAAAAAGGTCAAATTTTGAAGTTGAAATTGTACACGGAGACTGGGAATGTGAATAATTTTCAAAATTTTCAACATTTGTAAAATCCGAGATAGCAGTTGGATAGCACAGTCCATTCTAAGTCCTCTCATGCAAAGAAAGAACATCTAGCTTAAAAACTAAGCTCTTGGGAGCGATTGCCGTGGTTCAAGGTTTTGAGTCGAAATCGGCCGAACATGACGTCACTCTGACGTCATTTCCGGCCCACCGATGGTAGCTACGATCATATTTCGATACAATGTGTCAAATTGATGCACCCAAAGTTGCTGTACGTTTAGTGTCGATACGTCATGCAATTTGGAAGTTATTTCAGACAATTGGGAGGGGGGTTACGAATGTCCCCCCCCGACCAGTGGGCCGCGAATTAAAACGTCGCAACTTCGCAACACCCTCTCTGGCGGAGGAGCATTCACAGAGATATGAAACTTGCAGGATGTAGTATCCATTACGAGTTTCTCAACTTGTATCACTCGGATTTTTCCTTAAGGTCATATGAGTTCAGTTTTTTTTTCGTGACCTCATAATTACAAGGCGATGGGGAAAAATGAAAAGACCTCCAACTATCTTAACTACAAAGAATCGTGATTTCATGCACTCGTTGTAAAGCTCGATGCGTCTCTTTTGCAATGTTGACCTTGCCTGACGTCATTTATGACGTCATTAGGCTCATATTAATTTTTTGTCAATAACTTCCGATCAAATTGATCCAGCGATTCGGGAAAGCCACCCATGGACTCGGGGAGGCTTGCGAATCGAAGGAGATGGGTCATGACCTCCTTCGACCAACTTCGTGACGTTGGGGCGCTGAGCTGACCGTGACCCGGGGTCAACTCCTAAGGTGACCTCACCCAAACAAAAGGTATCTAATTCGACGCGACTGAGCGAGGCAAGCACGATGCTGCCAAAATCGCGGCTCAGCGGCCGTTTTTTTTTGCAAAGTTATTCACCAAAAACGGAACCGTACCTTAGGACACTTGACCTGACCTCAGAGGTCACCGGTTGACCGACGATCTTAAAATTGGGTACCAATCTCTTCGTCTCGTAACGGCGCACACGCCCGTTTTTTTCTGCGACGCGCTAGCTCCACCAGGGGCGGAACAGCGAAGGGGCGTTCGTACCTGCCATCCCCCTCCCCCTCAGCCGACGCGTATGTAGAATGCCAATAGGTCCGATGAGGGTTAAGTGAGAGGACATATCACTGCTTTTTGGCAACATAGCGATGTCTCGGCCCCGTTAAGCAATTTCGTTGAACGTCTTTCGATGGTTACAGTCCCGTTTCAAATGACATGCAGCTAGAACCAGTATGTAAAAAGAAACTTATCGAGTCCTAATAAATAGAAGACCTGTACAGTGTGCAGGGCACGGGCCATGTCGCAAAGAGCATAAACAGTGAAGGGATAAATAGCCCAAGTGGCCACCATTGAAGAAGCGAAAATGACAACGACACCCGGTGTTCCCAGGCGGTCACCCATCCAAGTACTAACCGGGCCTGATGCTGCCTGACTTCAGTGATCGGACGGGAACTGGTATTTTCAGCATGGTATGAGAGAGAGAGAGAGAGAGAGAGAGATACTTTATTTACAGACCCGTGGTCCACAAATGGGAATGAAGGGGATATTCACACTTTACACATGGGTACAACAATGACAGTCACCAGCCATAGAGAGCTCTTGACCACAACTTCCTCATAGATGATGTGCATGCCAAGTCACTATGATATAACGTGGATATGATACGATTTTCTGACATGCTTATTCGAGACAAAAAATTCCACAACGATTTGCGGCGAGCCGCGTCATAGCCATCTACATTCTGCTGAGCAAACATTTCCGAGGCACTGCAATATCGATCGTAACCAAAAAACATCCTGGCAGCATTATTAAAACAGACCTTAAACTTTCTCAAATCTGACATGTGATAGGAATGCCACAGGTGCATGTTGCTAATATTAGAACAGTAAATATCGTACAAGTATTTCTTCACATAGTGCGTACACAAAGCAAATTTACGAATAAGGGAATTAGCTCTACAACATAGCAACCTATACTGCTGTCGAATCTCAGGATCGTCCGCTCTGACGAAGTCAGAAGATATTAGATACCCAAGATACTTATAATTATTGACAAAGTTCAGAATCTGGCCACAGAGAAAAACCGTGGGTAAGGTCATGTCGCAAAATCTCTTAGGTAACATTGCCATACAAACAGACTTTTTGGAATTGAACAGAATATGATGATTCACCGCATAGCTCTCGCATATATTTAGCAATTTTTGTAGGCCAAATGGGGACGGAGACAACACCACCATATCATCTGCATAATATAAATGATTCACGCTACCCAGATAGTGGCATCCGTAACCACTCCGATTGAGAGCCGTGGACAGATCATCTGTGTAAACATTGAACAGGAAGGGTGACAAAATGCCACCCTGTCTGACACCGTTAGAAACATAGAAGCTTTCGGACACGGACTTACCCCAACGAACCTGAAACTCTTGAGTCCTATACCAAGAAGAGATTAGTTTCACCAAGTGAGGTTCAATATCCCTATCAAGTAATTTATCAAACAGAGTCCAATGGTTAACACGATCAAACGCTTTCCGCGCGTCGAGATAACATATAAACACCGGACTACCGTTACGCAAATAATAGTCCGTGATCTCTTTCAAGGCATAAATAGCCATATCAGTTGAGTGATGCTCTTTAAAACCAAACTGGTGATGACCGGTACGAAGCTGCACAGAACAACGGTTAAGAATGGCTCTTTCCAAGATTTTGGAACAAACACTTGCCACAGCTATCGGTCTATAGTTGTCTTTCTCATTCAATTTTCCATTTTTGTCCTTTACAATTGGCGTTAATAAAACATTCGTAAGAGAAGAGGGCAAGAAGCTGTGACGAACAAACATTGTGAAACACAAAGACAAATGAATCACACAAGGAATGGTCGTTGCCGACGTATGGTCGTTGCCGACGGAATCAGTCCATCTTTACCTCCTTTATCTGTAACATAAAAGATGACGTCACAACTCTGGCACTGACAAGCCTCAAACACCACAGTCATTGCCTTTGGCCAAGCGGATGGCTTGAGTGATGACGCTGCTCAGTCTCATTGCTTATGTGACCACCAAAAACACCGCCAAGTACCGATAGGCTACAACAAGCAAATGGCTCGCAAGCAATATGTAAAGGACGATGACACCAAACACATGAGTGAGAAGGGCAGCTGAAAGTCGGCACAACTGAGAAATGATCCCCGTCAAATCTCGAGACAAAAGCGGCACTTACACCCACACCGGCCGTGGAGGGGGAGGGGGGGGCGGGGGTACCGTCCTCCATAGTTTTTTTTTTTCGCGATAGCTCCGAATGCCACGGCGATACAGAGATGAAGCTTGGCATGCCTGAATTTTGATTCAAGCCGGATCTTTTGACACCAACCGCGATTTTCGGGTCATTTCAGGTCACCGACTTTTGACGTCATAAGCAAACCTTTGCCAAACTGGGGTCTGCGTATAACGCGCTCTATTGCGGGGAGGGGGCTCTTCATTGCCCCCCTACTAACTCCGAAACTACTGGGCCGATTGTCAAAATTCAAACAAATTCTGATAGCCCTGGAAAAACTAACGAAAGAAACATAATTTCATTGACCTCGAGGTCACCGGTGACGTCACAGTTCAGTGTAAAAATTATTATGATTTTGGCTTGTTAACAATTTGAGCTTTGACCGCCGTCTACAAGTCATATCCGGCTAATTGTTGGTTTACACCCTCGTGAACAGATGCTTTAGATACCCTGAGGGTACCAAACATGTATTTTGATTTTAAGGTCAGGTCAGGTCATCACGGGTCACGGAAATATTATAGCATGCGTCGGTCACATGACATATGTTTTATGGTCCATTTAGGCTATATATTTCGAATTTGATGTGGTTTGTGTCATTCGAGGTCATTTTGAGTTGAATTTGCTCAGATCAGTTCACTTTCAGGTAAAAAGGTCAAATTTTGAAATTGAAATTTTACACGGAGACTGGGAAAGTGAATAATTTTCAAAATTTTCAACATTTGTAAAATCCGAGATAGCAGTTGGATAGCCCAGTCTATTCTAAGTCCTCTCATGCAAAGAAAGAACATCTAGCTTAAAAACTAAGCTCTTGGGAGCGATTGCCGTGGTTCAAGGTTTTGAGTCGAAATCGGCCGAACATGACGTCACTCTGACGTCATTTCCGGCCCACCGATGGTAGCTACGATCATATTTCGATACAATGTGTCAAATTGATGCACCCAAAGTTGCTGTACGTTTAGTGTCGATACGTCATGGAATTTTGAAGTTATTTCAGACAATTGGGAGGGGGGTTACGAATGTCCCCCCCCCCCGAGCAGTGGGCCGCGAATTAAAACGTCGCAACTTCGCAACACCCTCTCTGGCGGAGGAGCATTCACAGAGATATGAAACTTGCAGGATGTAGTATCCATTACGAGTTTCTCAACTTGTATCACTCGGATTTTTCCTTAAGGTCATATGAGGTCAGTTTTTTTTCGTGACCTCACAATTACAAGGCGATGGGGAAAAATGAAAAGACCTCCAACTATCTTAACTACAAAGAATCGTGATTTCATGCACTCGTTGTAAGGCTCGATGCGTCTCTTTTGCAATGTTGACCTTGCCTGACGTCATTTATGACGTCATTAGGCTCATATTAATTTTTTTGTCAATAACTTCCGATCAAATTGATCCAGCGATTCGGGAAAGCCACCCATGGACTCGGGGAGGCTTGCAAATCGAAGGAGATGGGTCATGACCTCCTTCGACCAACTTCGTGACGTTGGGGCGCTGAGCTGACGGTGACCCGGGGTCAACACCCTAAGGTGACCTCACCAAAACAAACGGTATCTAATTCGACGCGACTGAGCGAGGCAAGCACGATGCTGCCAAAATCGCGGCTCAGCGGCCGTTTTTTTTTGCAAAGTTATTCACCAAAAACGGAACCGTACCTTAGGACACTTGACCTGACCTCAGAGGTCACCGGTTGACCGACGATCTTAAAATTGGGTACCAATCTCTTTGTCTCGTAACGGCGCACACGCCCGTTTTTTTTCTGCGACGCGCTAGCTCCACCAGGGGCGGAACAGCGAAGGGACGTTCGTACCTGCCATCCCCCTCCCCCTCAGCCGACGCGTATGTTGAAAGCCAATAGGTCCGGTGAGGGTTAAGTGAGAGGACATATCACTGCTTTTTGGCAACATAGCGATGTCTCGGCCCCGTTAAGCAATTTCGTTGAACGTCTTTCGATGGTTACAGTCCCGTTTCAAATGACATGCAGCTAGAACCAGTATGTAAAAAGAAACTTATCGAGTCCTAATAAATAGAAGACCTGTACAGTGTGCAGGGCACGGGCCATGTCGCAAAGAGCATAAACAGTGAAGGGATAAATAGCCCAAGTGGCCACCATTGAAGAAGCGAAAATGACAACGACACCCGGTGTTCCCAGGCGGTCACCCATCCAAGTACTAACCGGGCCCGATGCTGCTTGACTTCAGTGATCGGACGGGAACTGGTATTTTGAGCATGGTATGGTCGTTGCCGAAGGAAACTGTCCACCTTCACCTCCTTTATCTGTAACATAAAAGATGATGCACAACTCTGGCACTGACAAGCCTCAAACACCACAGTCATTGCCTTTGGCCAAGCGGATGGCTTGAGTAATGACGCTGCTCAGTCTCATTGCTTATGTGACCACCAAAAACACCGCCAAGTACCGATAGGCTACAACAAGCAAATGGCTCGCAAGCAATATGTAAAGGACGATGACACCAAACACATGAGTGAGAAGGGCAGCTGAAAGTCGGCACAACTGAGAAATGATCCAGGTCAAATCTCGAGACAAAAGCGGCACTTACCCCCACACCGGCCGGGGGGAGGGGGGGGGGGGGGTACCGCCCTCCATATTTTTTTTTCGCGATAGCTCCGAATGCCACGGTGATACAGAGATGGAGCTTGGCATGCCTGAATTTTGATTCAAGCCGTATCGTTTGACACCAACCGCGATTTTCGGGTCATTTCAGGTCACCGACTTTTGACGTCATAAGCAAACCTTTGCCAAACTGGGGTCTGCGTATAACGCGCTCTATTGCGGGGAGGGGGCTCTTCATTGCCCCCCCCCCCTACTAACTCCGAAACTACTGGGCCGATTGTCAAAATTCAAACAGCTTCTGATAGCCCTGGAAAAACTGTCGAACGAAACATAATTTCATTGACCTCGAGGTCACCGGTGACGTCACAGTTCAGTGTAAAAATTATTATGATTTTGGCTTGTTAACAATTTGAGCTTTGACCGCCGTCTTACAAGTCATATCCGGCTAATTGACGGTTCACACACTCGTGAACAGATGCTTTAGATACCCTGAGGGTACCAAACTTGTACTTTGATTTTAAGGTCAGGTCAGGTCATCACGGGTCACGGAAATAGTATAGCATGCGTCGGTCACATGACATATGTTTTATGGTCGATTTAGGCTATATATTTCGAATTTGATGTCGTTTGTGTCATTCGAGGTCATTTTGAGTTGAATTTGCTCAGATCAGTTCACTTTCAGGTAAAAAGGTCAAATTTTGAAGTTGAAATTGTACACGGAGACTGGGAATGTGAATAATTTTCAAAATTTTCAACATTTGTAAAATCCGAGATAGCAGTTGGATAGCACAGTCTATTCTAAGTCCTCTCATGCAAAGAAAGAACATCTAGCTTAAAAACTAAGCTCTTGGGAGCGATTGCCGTGGTTCAAGGTTTTGAGTCGAAATCGGCCGAACATGACGTCACTCTGACGTCATTTCCGGCCCACCAATGGTAGCTACGATCATATTTCGATGCAATGTGTCAAATTGATGCACCCAAAGTTGCTGTGCGTTTAGTGTCGATACGTCATGCAATTTGGAAGTTATTTCAGACAATTGGGAGGGGGGTTACGAATGTCCCCCCCCCCCGACCAGTGGGCCGCGAATTAAAACGTCGCAACGTCGCAACACCCTCTCTGGCGGAGGAGCATTCACAGAGATATGAAACTTGCAGGATGTAGTATCCATTACGAGTTTCTCAACTTGTATCACTCGGATTTTTCCTTAAGGTCATATGAGGTCAGTTTTTTTTCGTGACCTCACAATTACAAGGCGATGGGGAAAAATGAAAAGACCTCCAACTATCTTAACTACAAAGAATCGTGATTTCATGCACTCGTTGTAAAGCTCGATGCGTCTCTTTTGCAATGTTGACCTTGCCTGACTTCATTTATGACGTCATTAGGCTCATATTAATTTTTTGTCAATAACTTCCGATTAAAATGATCCAGCGATTCGGGAGAGCCACCCATGGACTCGGGGAGGCTTGCGAATCGAAGGAGATGGGTCATGACCTCCTTCGACCAACTTCGTGACGTTGGGGCGCTGAGCTGACCGTGACCCGGGGTCAACAACCTAAGGTGACCTCACCCAAACAAACGATATCTAATTCGACGCGACTGAGCGAGGCAAGCACGATGCTGCCAAAATCGCGGCTCAGCGGCCGTTTTTTTTTTTGCAAAGTTATTCACCAAAAACGGAACCGTACCTTAGGACACTTGACCTGACCTCAGAGGTCACCGGTTGACCGACGATCTTAAAATTGGGTACCAATCTCTTCGTCTCGTAACGGCGCACACGCCCGTTTTTTTCTGCGACGCGCTAGCTCCACCAGGGGCGGAACAGCGAAGGGGCGTTCGTACTTGCCATCCCCCTCCCCCTCAGCCGACGCGTATGTAGAAAGCCAATAGGTCCGGTGAGGGTTAAGTGAGAGGTCATATATCACTGCTTTTTGGCAACATAGCGATGTCTCGGCCCCGTTAAGCAATTTCGTTGAACGTCTTTCGATGGTTACAGTCCCGTTTCAAATGACATGCAGCTAGAACCAGTATGTAAAAAGAAACTTACCGAGTCCTAATAAATAGAAGACCTGTACAGTGTGCAGGGCACGGGCCATGTCGCAAAGAGCATAAACAGTGAAGGGATAAATAGCCCAAGTGGCCACCATTGAAGAAGCGAAAATGACAACGACACCCGGTGTTCCCAGGCGGTCACCCATCCAAGTACTAACCGGGCCCGATGCTGCTTGACTTCAGTGATCGGACGGGAACTGGTATTCTCAGCATGGTATGGTCGTTGCCGGCGCAATCAGTCCATCTTTACCTCCTTTATCTGTAACATAAAAGATGACGTCACAACTCTGGCACTGACAAGCCTCAAACACCACAGTCATTGCCTTTGGCCAAGCGGATGGCTTGAGTGATGACGCTGCTCAGTCTCATTGCTTATGTGACCACCAAAAACACCGCCAAGTACCGATAGGCTACAACAAGCAAATGACTCGCAAGCAATATGTAAAGGACGATGACACCAAACACATGAGTGAGAAGGGCAGCTGAAAGTCGGCACAACTGAGAAATGATCCCCGTCAAATCTCGAGACAAAAGCGGCACTTACACCCACACCGGCCGTGGAGGGGGGGGGGGCGGGGGTACCGTCCTCCATAGTTTTTTTTTCGCGATAGCTCCGAATGCCACGGCGATACAGAGATGAAGCTTGGCATGCCTGAATTTTGATTCAAGCCGGATCTTTTGACACCAACCGCGATTTTCGGGTCATTTCAGGTCACCGACTTTTGACGTCATAAGCAAACCTTTGCCAAACTGGGGTCTGCGTATAACGCGCTCTATTGCGGGGAGGGGGCTCTTCATTGCCCCCTACTAACTCCGAAACTACTGGGCCGATTGTCAAAATTCAAACAAATTCTGATAGCCCTGGAAAAACTAACGAAAGAAACATAATTTCATTGACCTCGAGGTCACCGGTGACGTCAGAGTTCAGTGTAAAAATTATTATGATTTTGGCTTGTTAACAATTTGAGCTTTGACCGCCGTCTACAAGTCATATCCGGCTAATTGTTGGTTTACACCCTCGTGAACAGATGCTTTAGATACCCTGAGGGTACCAAACATGTACTTTGATTTTAAGGTCAGGTCAGGTCATCACGGGTCACGGAAATATTATAGCATGCGTCGGTCACATGACATATGTTTTATGGTCCATTTAGGCTATATATTTCGAATTTGATGTGGTTTGTGTCATTCGAGGTCATTTTGAGTTGAATTTGCTCAGATCAGTTCACTTTCAGGTAAAAAGGTCAAATTTTGAAATTGAAATTTTACACGGAGACTGGGAAAGTGAATAATTTTCAAAATTTTCAACATTTGTAAAATCCGAGATAGCAGTTGGATAGCCCAGTCTATTCTAAGTCCTCTCATGCAAAGAAAGAACATCTAGCTTAAAAACTAAGCTCTTGGGAGCGATTGCCGTGGTTCAAGGTTTTGAGTCGAAATCGGCTGAACATGACGTCACTCTGACGTCATTTCCGGCCCACCGATGGTAGCTACGATCATATTTCGATACAATGTGTCAAATTGATGCACCCAAAGTTGCTGTACGTTTAGTGTCGATACGTCATGCAATTTTGAAGTTATTTCAGACAATTGGGAGGGGGGTTACGAATGTCCCCCCCCCCCCGACAAGTGGGCCAGGAATTAAAACGTCGCAACTTCGCAACACCCTCTCTGGCGGAGGAGCATTCACAGAGATATGAAACTTGCAGGATGTAGTATCCATTACGAGTTTCTCAACTTGTATCACTCGGATTTTTCCTTAAGGTCATATGAGTTCAGTTTTTTTTTCGTGACCTCACAATTACAAGGCGATGGGGAAAAATGAAGGGACTTCCAACTATATTAACTACAAAGAATCGTGATTTCATGCACTCGTTGTAAAGCTCGATGCGTCTCTTTTGCAATGTTGACCTTGCCTGACGTCATTTATGACGTCATTAGGCTCATATTAATTTTTTGTCAATAACTTCCGATCAAATTGATCCAGCGATTCGGGAAAGCCACCCATGGACTCGGGGAGGCTTGCGAATCGAAGGAGATGGGTCATGACCTCCTTCGACCAACTTCGTGACGTTGGGGCGCTGAGCTGACGGTGACCCGGGGTCAACACCCTAAGGGGACCTCACCCAAACAAACGGTATCTAATTCGACGCGACTGAGCGAGGAGAGCACGATGCTGCCAAAATCGCGGCTCAGCGGCCGTTTTTTTGCAAAGTTATTCACCAAAAACGGAACCGTACCTTAGGACACTTGACCTGACCTCAGAGGTCACCGGTTGACCGACGATCTTAAAATTGGGTACCAATCTCTTCGTCTCGTAACGGCGCACACGCCCGTCTTTTTTTCGTGACGCGCTAGCTCCACCAGGGGCGGAACAGCGAAGGGGCGTTCGTAACCTGCCATCCCCTCCCCCTCAGCCGACGCGTATGTAGAAGCCAATAGGTACGGTGAGGGTTAAGTGAGAGGACATATCACTGCTTTTTGGCAACATAGCGATGTCGACCCGTTAAGCTTCGTTGAACGTCTTTCGATGGTTACAGTCCCGTTTCAAATGACATGCAGCTAGAACCAGTATGTAAAAAGAAACTTTATCGAGTCCTAATAAATAGAAGACCTGTACAGTGTGCAGGGCACGGGCCATGTCGCAAAGAGCATAAACAGTGAAGGGATAATAGCCCAAGTGGCCACCATTGAAGAAGCGAAAATGACAACGACACCCGGTGTTCCCAGGCGTAACCCATCCAAGTACTAACCGGGCCCGATGCTGCTTGACTTCAGTGATCGGACGGGAACTGGTATTTTGAGCATGGTATGGTCGTTGCCGACGGAAACTGTCCACCTTCACCTCCTTTATCTGTAACATAAAAGATGACGTCACAACTCTGGCACTGACAAGCCTCAAACACCACAGTCATTGCCTTTGGCCAAGCGGATGGCTTGAGTAATGACGCTGCTCAGTCTCATTGCTTATGTGACCACCAAAAACACCGCCAAGTACCGATAGGCTACAACAAGCAAATGGCTCGCAAGCAATATGTAAAGGACGATGACACCAAACACATGAGTGAGAAGGGCAGCTGAAAGTCGGCACAACTGAGAAATGATCCCCGTCAAATCTCGAGACAAAAGCGGCACTTACCCCCACACCGGCCGGGGGGAGGGGGGGGGGGGGGGGTACCGCCCTCCATATTTTTTTTTTCGCGATAGCTCCGAATGCCACGGTGATACAGAGATGGAGCTTGGCATGCCTGAATTTTGATTCAAGCCGTATCGTTTGACACCAACCGCGATTTTCGGGTCAATTCAGGTCACCGACTTTTGACGTCATAAGCAAACCTTTGCCAAACTGGGGTCTGCGTATAACGCGCTCTATCGCGGGGAGGGGGCTCTTCATTGCCCCCCCCACTACTAACTCCGAAACTACTGGGCCGATTGTCAAAATTCAAACAAGCTTCTGATAGCCCTGGAAAAACTAATCGAACGAAACATAATTTCATTGACCTCGAGGTCACCGGTGACGTCACAGTTCAGTGTAAAAATTATTATGATTTTGGCTTGTTAACAATTTGAGCTTTGACCGCCGTCTACAAGTCATATCCGGCTAATTGATTGGTTTACACCCTCGTGAACAGATGCTTTAGATACCCTGAGGGTACCAAACATGTACTTTGATTTTAAGGTCAGGTCAGGTCATCACGGGTCACGCAAATATTATAGCATGCGTCGGTCACATGACATATGTTTATGGTCCATTTAGGCTATATATTTCGAATTTGATGTCGTTTGTGTCATTCGAGGTCATTTTGAGTTGAATTTGCTCAGATCAGTTCACTTTCAGGTAAAAAGGTCAAATTTTGAAGTGAAATTGTACACGGGAGACTGGGAATGTGATAATTTTCAAAATTTTCAACATTTGTAAAACCGAGATAGCAGTGGATAGCACAGTCTATTCTAAGTCCTCTCATGCAAAGAAAGAACATCTAGCTTAAAAACTAAGCTCTTGGAGCGATTGCCGTGGTTCAAGGTTTTGAGTCGAAATCGGCCGAACATGACGTCACTATGACGTTCATTTCCGGCCCACCGATGGTAGCTACGATCATATTCGAAATGTGTCAATTGAGCACCCCAGTTGCTTACGTTTAGTGTCGATACGTCATGCACTTGGAAGTTATTTCAGACAATTGGGAGGGGGGTACGAATGTCCCCCACCCCGACAGTGGGCCGCGAATTCAAACGTCGCAACGTCGCAACACCTCTCTGGAGGCGGAGCATTCACACGAGGATATGAAACTTGCAGGATGTAGTATCCATTACCGAGTTTCTCAACTTGTATCACTCGGATTTTTCCTTAAGGTCATATGAGGTCAGTTTTTTTTCGTGACCTCACAATTACAAGGCGATGGGA
This sequence comes from Amphibalanus amphitrite, assembly GCF_019059575.1. Lineage (NCBI taxonomy): Eukaryota > Metazoa > Arthropoda > Thecostraca > Balanomorpha > Balanidae > Amphibalanus > Amphibalanus amphitrite. The sequence continues at coordinate 38,852 of NW_024883870.1, forward strand.
AAAATGAAAAGACCTCCAACTATCTT